>NC_138778.1:207039762-207099762 GCF_965119305.1 Pelophylax lessonae
TGCTGGAAAAAAACAAGTCCTAGCCATGGAGGCCCCACCTCAAAACTTACAGGATCTGCTACTGACGGGCCGGCCTGGTGCCAGATACCCCAGCATACCTTCAGGGATCTAGCGGAGTCCATACCTCGACAGGTCGGGGCTGTTTTGGCAGCAAAAGGGGGACCTACTCAATATTCAGTGGATGGTCATAAAATCATGGCTGATCGGTGTATATGCTAGTTTGCATGATAGCTCGGCCTAGGCAGCTCGGCCTAGGCAGCTCGGATTCTGGTATTTGTGAACTATCTGCCACCAAATGCCTCATTCATACAGGATTTGCATGTCCTTCTTCTTTGGACTGGAGCTGCGGGTGTAGCTGATAAACCAGCTGTGTTTTGGAAGGCTGTTTGTTTTAGATTCAAAATTGTTTGAAACAAATCGTTTTTGTTACTGGTCATTTGCATGGCAGCTACCGATAGTTTGTTGAAGTTGACACGTCAGTAACTTACAGTGGTCCTAAAGGCTGAAGGTGTTTTACCGTCATGCATTTTATACATAGCTCCCAACTACTGTCCCTGATTTTGAGGGACTGTCCCGGATTTCGAGGGACTGTCCCGGATTTGGAACAAGTCTTTCTGTCCCCTCTTTCCTCCTTAATTGTCCCTCATTTTGGTCTGACCTATAAAGTTGTATAAAAAAATTCACTTTTTATCTTTCAAAAAATGTTTCCCAGCGCTAAACCTTTCATTATATTCCTAGTTTATAGGCGCAATAACTTTTCCGCAAACCAATCAAAACACGCTTATTGCGATTTTTTTTTTTTTTTTTTTTACCACAAATATGTAGAAGAATACAAATTGTCCTAGAAGGATGTAGGATGAAAAAAACAATAGATTTTTATTTGCAATTGTCAGTTAAAATAACGCAGTGCCGTATCCCAAAAAATGGCCTGGTCATTAAAGTGTAACTCAACTTTTGTTGAGAAAAAAACATTCCCCTCTCTGTGGATTATAAGGATTTTAACAAATTTGTTGCAGATTCCTACCGTTTGTTATTCTGAAGAAATCATTGTTTTTTCCTCTGTGCTGATCGGGTCTAATGGGAGTGGTTTTATAATTATCTGTCAGCTGTGGCAGCTGCAGGGCTCTAATGAGGAAATCTGCTGGGCCTGCATCCCTTTAGACGTGTTCCTATTGGGAGTATCTCACCAAAAATGACATTTTTGTTGCAGGGGATGCCTGAAATCTGACTTGTATCTTAGTGCAGACTTCTGGGAAAATTGGTGAGCCAATCACACAAGCAGGAAATGATGTGTCTGGGGTGTGGTCAGTATACATTCTGTGTACAGAACAGCTCCAGGTGGCCATATTGCATTGCATTTTCAGAAATTACAACAGCTGCAGATTTAAAAGGAAAGGTCATTTTTTATAACATTCAATTACAATATGATTTGTGTCGCAATTCTATACGCTATGTTATTTTTACGTTATTTGCTGTTTTTTTTCCCTACGAAAGTGGAGTTACCCTTTAAGGGGGCAAATCCTTCTGGTCCAGACAGTGGCGTAGCGTGGGTTGTCAGCACCCGGGGCAAGGCAAGTCATTTGCGACCCCTACACAAACCTACTAGACCACTACACAGACCTACCCCCCCCCCCATACACTGACACCTACACTGACCCCCCTTCATATACCCCCACTACACTGACGCATACACTGACCCCCCATACACTGACTCCCCCTTACATTTCTATACACTGACCCCCCATACACTAACACCCCCTACACTGACACCTATACAGACCCCCCTACACACTGACCCCTACACTAACACCTATACTGACACCCCCTACACTGACAGCTACACTGACACCTATACTGACCCCCCTTACATTCCCACATACACTGACCCCTACACTGACTCCCCCTACATTTTCACATACACTGACCCCCTACACTAATAGCTATACTGAACCCCCCTACACTGACCTCCCCCATACACTGACACCTATCAGAGGCGTAACTAGAACCTTCAGGGCCCCGATGCAAGAAACCATGAAGGGCCCCCCAGACCCCTGGCCGGGGCCCTTCCCTTCAAGCCCGGGGCTCTTCCCACTAATCCTGGGGCTCTTTACTCTCATTGCATGGCCTTTTATTATGGTCCCGCATCAGGATCCTTTCACAAGTTCTGCAGTGGGCCCCCTTCCTGCAATCTTGGGGCCTCCCCACAGTGGTGAAATGCCAGGGCCCGGTCGCAAGTGTGACCTTTGAGATCCTAGAGGTTCACCCACTGTTTTGCTACCGGGCCCCCTGGAGCATGGGGCCCGGTAGCGATTGCAACCCCTGCAACCCCTGTAGTTACGCCCCTGACACCTATACTGACCCCCCTACACTGACCGCCACATACACTGACACCCCTACATTTCCACATACACTGATCCCCCTACACTGATCCCCCCCCCATACACTGACACCTACACTGACACTTATGCTGACCCCCCTACACTGACACACCCTCCTCTACACTGACCCCCCCCCATACACTGACACCTACACTGACCCCCCCGTACACTGACAGCTACATTGACACCTATACTGACCCCCTTACATTCCCACATACACTGACCCCCCTACACCTGATCCCCCCCCATACACTGACACCTACACTGACACCTATGCTGACCCCCCTACACTGACACACCCTCCTCTACACTGACCCCCCCCCACCCATACACTGACACCTACACTGGCCCCCTTACATTCCCACATACACTGACCCCTACACTGACTCCCCCCTACATTTCCACATACACTGACCCCCACTACAATGACCCCTACACTAATAGCTATACTGACCCCCTCATACACTGACACCTATACTGACCCACCTACACTGACAGCCACATACACTGACACCCCTACATTTCCACATACACTGACCCCCCCTACACTGATCCCCCCCCATACACTGACACCTACACTGACACCTATGCTGACCCCCCTACACTGACACACCCTCCTCTACACTGACCCCCCCCCATACACTGACACCTACACTGACCCCCCCCCCCGTACACTGACAGCTAAACTGACACCTATACTGACCCCCTTACATTCCCACATACACTGACCCCCCCATACACTGACACCTACACTGACCCCGCCCCCCTCCCTACCTCCCTCCCTCCCTCCCATGTCCACTTCCCCTGCACTGACACCTATGCTGACCCCCCTACTACACTGACACCCCCCCCCCCCCCACTTCCCTGGGCCCTGGGGGTAGGCAAGACATCACTTACCTTGTACTGTGCCAATACACTGGCGACTCGAGGAGGGGAGAGACAGCATGTCTGTGGCCGGCCGGACAGCAGGGGGAGACTCCGGAAGCAGTGCTGCACATGCACCGAGCCACAGACTGGCATCTTCATCCACGACCAGCCCCGCCCCCCTGGCCGCATGACACCTTCAGCGGTCCGCCGCTCGTCTTGCACAAAGCGGCGGCCACTGAGCCAAGAGTGCGGGCGGGCGCCGGACGGGCAACTTCAGAATAAAGGGACACTTTGATCCCGCCGATTGCGGGCGTGGGATGCGCCCCCCTAAATGT
The DNA here is from genome assembly GCF_965119305.1 of Pelophylax lessonae. Lineage (NCBI taxonomy): Eukaryota > Metazoa > Chordata > Amphibia > Anura > Ranidae > Pelophylax > Pelophylax lessonae. The sequence goes on from NC_138778.1 coordinate 207,043,343, forward strand.
TTGCGCCCGGTGCCAGTGGCCCCCCCTGCACCCCCCACGCTACGCCACTGGGTCCAGAATTGGTTAATGTCCTGCCCCCCCCCCCCCCCCCCTCCAAATAATCAGACTGTACAGTGTACAGGAGACTGATCTGCAACAGACATTTGTGAACTCAGAGATGCACAGGCACCACGATTTACATGATTATGTAATCTCTGAGCTGACATCTCATTCCAGGAAGTTGATGGTGACCCCAGATGATGCCTGAACAAAAGATGGCTCTGTCTTTCCGGAGAGAAAAACAGATGAAGGCACTGTCAGGCGTTCTCTCTATGAAAGGTAATAAATACCTGAAAATGTTACTCTTACATTTTACTTTGAACAGATTAACATTCATGCCTATGTAGCCCCCTCCTAGGTAGGTGCTAGTGAGAGAGTATAGTTTTGGGCTCTGTCTGCTTACCAGAGGGGCTGCAGGTAAATCTATGTTGCTTTCTGCCTATCAGAGAGCAGGATCTGTTAGTGAGGTCTGCTCATTGTGCTCAGTATGCGATTCATTCAGTCTGAAGAGTGTTTCACTCTGGTCCAATAGGGAGGCATGTTGGACAGTCAGAGGAAACCTGACGAATGGGTGCATAGGCTTTGGTACAGTCCTAGTGATTGGAAGTGGCAGGTCACCTCGGGGCATTCTGGGATAATGTATAAAAGCCAGCAGCACATGTGCTGTGGAGTCTTTGGCTGGAGAGCGGAGTCCCGAAGGGAGGGGGTGGCTGCCTCCTTCTCTGTAGAGGTGTCACAGGAGGTCGTCCTGAGGACCAGAGGCATAGTTGCCAACATTTGAAAAAAATTTCCAGGGACACTTTTCAGCACACATATCAATTACTTACCACACCCACTTCCCTGAAGCTCCGCCCACTCCGCATAATTAATCTCCGCCTACTTATCATCAGATTTTAGGGTCTACTCAAAAAAGAGAGAATTACAGGAAATTGAAAAGGGAATTTCAAACTTGAGGCCAAAGTAGCAGAGTTGGAATAATTCTCCCATTCAGCTGCACTACTTCTGCCCAAAGTTTAAAATTCTCATCACAATTCCCTGCAATTCTAAAGTGTGAAATGTGCTCCGGTGTGACCATACAAAAAATGTAATATGGAAATATGAATAAAGTGCAAGGTGTAAATAAGTACATTAAGTAAATGCAAAGTGTTAATAAGTACATTGCCGGGACAATGTAAATTACCCGGGACAGGCTCCCATTTGCCGGGACTGTCCCGGCAAAAACGGGACAGTTGACAAGTATGCAGAGGGGCAGTTGAGAGGAGCTGAACCCGCAGGTCCAGGAAAGCTGACTGCGAGGGGAGACACCCGAGACCCTGGGACTGCAGCATTGTGAGTACAGGGACTCGTGTCAAGGGGCCTGACCTGAGGGGGGCCACCCCTGCTTGTAGCATAGTGGACGGGTGTCAGCAGATGAAGAGAAAGAGGATACTAGGGTGTCCTGAAGATAACTGTCTGTTCACCTTGTCGTCCCCATTTTACAATAAACCACAAAACAACCAAATACCCCTGGATTGATTATTGGAGTGAGCTGAAGAGAAGAAATTAGGAAAGGTATCTGTCATGAATGTGTGCTGGTAACTCAGGGGGACCCATGGAGTGAATAACTAGCAGTGCTACACCTACATTTAGGGAATCTATTTTTAAGGCTACGTTCACATATTAGCGTAGCGGACCGCGGGCAGAATCACCGCGATTCTGCCCGCGATCTGGAAATCATTGCAAATCGCGGGACGCCTGTGCGTTGTCGTTGATTTGCAATGGCGCCCCAAACGATGTTGCAGCGATTTCCGCCTGCCGAATCGCGGTAACATTGGGGCGTCATGTGACCCGCAATTTTGTTTGCGCGATGTTACCGCGATTCGGCAGGCGGAAATCGCAGCAACATCGCACAGGGTTTGGGGTGCCATTGCAAATCAACGGTAACGCACAGGCGTCCCGCGATTTGCAATGATTTCCGAATCGCGGGCAGAATCGCGGTGTTCTGCCCGCGATCCGCTACGCTAACGTGAACGTAGCCTAAAGCTGAACTCCAGGCAAACAGCTCACCTGTCACAATGGTATTCCAGTCCAGAAATGTACACGGCTTCATGGCACAGCATAGCTCTGTCTGGCAGGGCAGGAGACCTGATTTTTCTCTGCTGCAGTTCAGTAACACTCACAGGTCTTGTCCCTCCCCCAGCATGTGATTGGACAGTGAAAGGAAAAGCAGCAGACTAATGAGCCCCATCTCTCTGCTCTCTCTCCTCCTGTCAGCATGTTCCTGATTGGCTCTTTCTGCTGCTTCTACATCTCCCAGTCTGAGTTCTGTTGTACAGGGATTGCAAGGGGCTGATGCCAAGCCAAATTCAGGTAATTCTACTACTCTCATTACAAAGAAAACATATTTATTGCTGTATTAATGAATACAGAGCTGCATTAATGTGTCTTTTATGTCCGCGTGGAGTTGAGCTTTAATATTTTTATGCTAGGCATGCTGGAAACAATACGTTTAGGAAAATCCGAGTTGAGCAACAAAAGGATACATAAAGAACATGTGAAGTAGGAATAATCAGAGATGTTTGAGAAAAGCCTGTTCCCAGTGCAGCCTCATCTGGAAGTACTCCATAATTAGATACAGCTTATCGAGACACTCCAAGCTCTCATTGCTAAAATAGCAACTGGGTTTAAAGAGGAGGTCGCAGCATAGTCACTGCCAGCAATACGGGCACATCGGGCACATCGTGGGGGGGCTGGGCATTCAGGGAGGGGGCAGCCAAGCAGAACCGGAGATGTATAACAATGCACACGGTTTTGTAATCTGTTTTTCCCTGCCGAGTTACATGACCGCATAGATGACATCACTTTTCTGTAGTTTGCAGCGCTGCAGACTCGGTCTGCTTCCCCGTCTCATGATTAACCTCTCCCACTTCATCTTACAATGCAGGTACTCCCAGCGATAGCCTGATTTCAGCTCAGCTCTGCCCGTTCTGTAGAAAGGTAGATATTTACTCCGGGTCAACTGACCAGTAATTTCATGACATGTAAAAAAAGCTGCATTTTCTGTGCTAACACATGGTCTCTAGTGAATGGATGAGAATGAGATGCATTCTCAGTGATGTCACCGATCTCTAGTGAATGGATAGGCTGCATTCTCAGTTATCTCACCGGTCTCTAGTGAATGGATAGGCTGCATTCTCAGTTATCTCACCGGTCTCTAGTGAATGGATAGGCTGCATTCTCAGTGATCTCACCGGTCTCTAGTGAATGGATAGGCTGTATTCTCAGTGATGTCACCGGTCTCTAGTGAATGGATAGGCTGCATTCTCAGTGATGTCACCGGTCTCTAGTGAATGGATAGGCTGTATTCTCAGTGATGTCACCGGTCTCTAGTGAATGGATAGGCTGCATTCTCAGTGATGTCATCGGTCTCTAGTGAATGGATAGGCTGCATTCTCAGTGATGTCACCGGTCTCTAGTGAATGGATAGGCTGTATTCTCAGTGATGTCACCGGTCTCTAGTGAATGGATAGGCTGCATTCTCAGTGATCTCACCGATCTCTAGTGAATGGATAGGCTGCATTCTCAGTGATGTCACCGGTCTCTAGTCAATGGATATCCTGCATTCTCAGTGATATCACCGGTCTCTAGTGAATGGATAGGCTGAACGCTCAGTGATGTCACCGGTCTCTAGTGAATGGATAGGCTGCATTCTCAGTGATGTCACCGGTCTCTAGTGAATAGATAGGCTGCATTCTCAGTGATGTCACCGGTCTCTAGTGAATGGATAGGCTGTATTCTCAGTGATGTCACCGGTCTATAGTGAATGGATAGGCTGAACGCTCAGTGATGTCACCGGTCTCTAGTGAATGGATAGGCTGCATTCTCAGTGATGTCATCGGTCTCTAGTGAATGGATAGGCTGCATTTTCAGTGATGTCACTGGTCTCTAGTGAATGGATAGGCTGCATTTTCAGTGATGTCACCGGTCTCTAGTGAATGGATAGGCTGTATTCTCAGTGATGTCATCGGTCTCTAGTGAATGGATAGGCTGCATTCTCAGTGATGTCACCGGTCTCTAGTGAATGGATAGGCTGCATTCTCAGTGATGTCATCGGTCTCTAGTGAATGGATAGGCTGCATTCTCAGTTATCTCACCGGTCTCTAGTGAATGGATAGGCTGAACGCTCAGTGATGTCACCGGTCTCTAGTGAATGGATAGGCTGCATTCTCAGTGATGTCACCGGTCTCTAGTGAATGGATAGGCTGCATTCTCAGTGATGTCACCGGTCTCTAGTGAATGGATAGGCTGTATTCTCAGTGATGTCACCGGTCTCTAGTGAATGGATATCCTGCATTCTCAGTGATGTCACCGGTCTCTAGTGAATGGATAGGCTGCATTCTCAGTGATGTCACCGGTCTCTAGTGAATGGATATCCTGCATTCTCAGTGATGTCACCGGTCTCTAGTGAATGGATAGGCTGAACGCTCAGTGATGTCACCGGTCTCTAGTGAATGGATAGGCTGCATTCTCAGTGATGTCATCGGTCTCTAGTGAATGGATAGGCTGCATTTTCAGTGATGTCACTGGTCTCTAGTGAATGGATAGGCTGCATTTTCAGTGATGTCACCGGTCTCTAGTGAATGGATAGGCTGTATTCTCAGTGATGTCACCGGTCTCTAGTGAATGGATAGGCTGCATTCTCAGTGATCTCACCGATCTCTAGTGAATGGATAGGCTGCATTCTCAGTGATCTCACCGGTCTCTAGTGAATGGATAGGCTGAACGCTCAGTGATCTCACCGGTCTCTAGTGAATGGATAGGCTGCATTCTCAGTGATGTCATCGGTCTCTAGTGAATGGATAGGCTGCATTTTCAGTGATGTCACTGGTCTCTAGTGAATGGATAGGCTGCATTTTCAGTGATGTCACTGGTCTCTAGTGAATGGATAGGCTGCATTCTCAGTGATGTCATCGGTCTCTAGTGAATGGATAGGCTGCATTTTCAGTGATGTCACTGGTCTCTAGTGAATGGATAGGCTGCATTTTCAGTGATGTCACCGGTCTCTAGTGAATGGATAGGCTGTATTCTCAGTGATGTCACCGGTCTCTAGTGAATGGATAGGCTGCATTCTCAGTGATGTCACCGGTCTCTAGTGAATGGATAGGCTGTATTCTCAGTGATGTCACCGGTCTCTAGTGAATGGATAGGCTGCATTCTCAGTGATGTCATCGGTCTCTAGTGAATGGATAGGCTGCATTCTCAGTGATCTCACCGATCTCTAGTGAATGGATAGGCTGCATTCTCAGTGATCTCACCGGTCTCTAGTGAATGGATAGGCTGAACGCTCAGTGATGTCACCGGTCTCTAGTGAATGGATAGGCTGAACGCTCAGTGATGTCACCGGTCTCTAGTGAATGGATAGGCTGCATTCTCAGTGATGTCACCGGTCTCTAGTGAATGGATAGGCTGCATTCTCAGTGATGTCACCGGTCTCTAGTGAATGGATAGGCTGTATTCTCAGTGATGTCACCGGTCTCTAGTGAATGGATAGGCTGAACGCTCAGTGATGTCACCGGTCTCTAGTGAATGGATAGGCTGCATTCTCAGTGATGTCATCGGTCTCTAGTGAATGGATAGGCTGCATTTTCAGTGATGTCACTGGTCTCTAGTGAATGGATAGGCTGCATTTTCAGTGATGTCACTGGTCTCTAGTGAATGGATAGGCTGTATTCTCAGTGATGTCACCGGTCTCTAGTGAATGGATAGGCTGCATTCTCAGTGATGTCATCGGTCTCTAGTGAATGGATAGGCTGCATTCTCAGTTATCTCACCGGTCTCTAGTGAATGGATAGGCTGAACTGTCAGTGATGTCACCGGTCTCTAGTGAATGGATAGGCTGCATTCTCAGTGATGTCACCGGTCTCTAGTGAATAGATAGGCTGCATTCTCAGTGATGTCACCGGTCTCTAGTGAATGGATAGGCTGTATTCTCAGTGATGTCACCGGTCTCTAGTGAATGGATATCCTGCATTCTCAGTGATGTCACCGGTCTCTAGTGAATGGATAGGCTGAACGCTCAGTGATGTCACCGGTCTCTAGTGAATGGATAGGCTGCATTCTCAGTGATGTCATCGGTCTCTAGTGAATGGATAGGCTGCATTTTCAGTGATGTCACTGGTCTCTAGTGAATGGATAGACTGCATTTTCAGTGATGTCACCGGTCTCTAGTGAATGGATAGGCTGTATTCTCAGTGATGTCATCGGTCTCTAGTGAATGGATAGGCTGCATTCTCAGTGATGTCACCGGTCTCTAGTGAATGGATAGGCTGCATTCTCAGTGATGTCATCGGTCTCTAGTGAATGGATAGGCTGCATTCTCAGTTATCTCACCGGTCTCTAGTGAATGGATAGGCTGAACGCTCAGTGATGTCACCGGTCTCTAGTGAATGGATAGGCTGCATTCTCAGTGATGTCACCGGTCTCTAGTGAATGGATAGGCTGCATTCTCAGTGATGTCACCGGTCTCTAGTGAATGGATAGGCTGTATTCTCAGTGATGTCACCGGTCTCTAGTGAATGGATATCCTGCATTCTCAGTGATGTCACCGGTCTCTAGTGAATGGATAGGCTGCATTCTCAGTGATGTCACCGGTCTCTAGTGAATGGATATCCTGCATTCTCAGTGATGTCACCGGTCTCTAGTGAATGGATAGGCTGAACGCTCAGTGATGTCACCGGTCTCTAGTGAATGGATAGGCTGCATTCTCAGTGATGTCATCGGTCTCTAGTGAATGGATAGGCTGCATTTTCAGTGATGTCACTGGTCTCTAGTGAATGGATAGGCTGCATTTTCAGTGATGTCACCGGTCTCTAGTGAATGGATAGGCTGTATTCTCAGTGATGTCACCGGTCTCTAGTGAATGGATAGGCTGCATTCTCAGTGATGTCACCGGTCTCTAGTGAATGGATAGGCTGTATTCTCAGTGATGTCACCGGTCTCTAGTGAATGGATAGGCTGCATTCTCAGTGATGTCATCGGTCTCTAGTGAATGGATAGGCTGCATTCTCAGTGATCTCACCGATCTCTAGTGAATGGATAGGCTGCATTCTCAGTGATCTCACCGGTCTCTAGTGAATGGATAGGCTGAACGCTCAGTGATGTCACCGGTCTCTAGTGAATGGATAGGCTGCATTCTCAGTGATGTCACCGGTCTCTAGTGAATGGATAGGCTGCATTCTCAGTGATGTCACCGGTCTCTAGTGAATGGATAGGCTGTATTCTCAGTGATGTCACCGGTCTCTAGTGAATGGATATCCTGCATTCTCAGTGATGTCACCGGTCTCTAGTGAATGGATAGGCTGAACGCTCAGTGATGTCACCGGTCTCTAGTGAATGGATAGGCTGCATTCTCAGTGATGTCATCGGTCTCTAGTGAATGGATAGGCTGCATTTTCAGTGATGTCACTGGTCTCTAGTGAATGGATAGGCTGCATTTTCAGTGATGTCACTGGTCTCTAGTGAATGGATAGGCTGTATTCTCAGTGATGTCACCGGTCTCTAGTGAATGGATAGGCTGTATTCTCAGTGATGTCACCGGTCTCTAGTGAATGGATAGGCTGCATTCTCAGTGATGTCATCGGTCTCTAGTGAATGGATAGGCTGTATTCTCAGTGATGTCACCGTTCTCTAGTGAATGGATAGGCTGCATTCTCAGTGATGTCACCGGTCTCTAGTGAATGGATAGGCTGGAACGCTCAGTGATGTCACTGGTCTCTAGTGAATGGATAGGCTGCATTCTCAGTGATGTCACCTGTCTCTAGTGAATGGATAGGCTGCATTCTCAGTGATGTCACCAATCTCTAGTGAGATGTCAAAACTTTAGTTTAGCCTAATACACTGTTAAGCAATATCCTATGCTTAGTTTATCCAGAAAGATGACATCACACTGTGCTTTGTTACTGTTTTCTAAACTTACAAAATTAGCAAATTTTGCAAAACAAAACACAGACACAGGAACCAAGAGAGCTGATCCAGCAAAAGGTGGGCGAACTGTCGATCTGACATATGGAAGAGATCTATACATCTTCCAGAGAATCACATGGACAGAAGGAGGAAGTGAAGAAGAAATGGGTATTGCCACCCCCTCCCGGGTTAACTTCTGCTCATGTGACAACATTTCGGGTTCCGAGACAGTTCAGCATTAACCCTTTCAAGTCTCCTTGGTGTTAAAATGTCACAGTACGAGTGTAGCTTCCATCCGTGTACTCAGTCTTCGTCACTTAGCCAGTGCAAAGAACAATACCCCCTTTGCATATTTACAGTCTCGCTCACTCAGGATTTCACAGTCCACCAGTCGGAGCCATGCTAAAGAAAAAGATGGCTGCTAAACTGAACTGCACATAGCCTTATTACTCCTCTGTGAAGCCTTTTTTCCTCTCCTTTGCTCCTCTTTTTCTGATGAATTTGCCTACACACCTGGGCACGGCCAGACAACCAAAAAAAATAAATGATTTAACCACTTCTGTAAAATAAAGGTTTCCCCTTAATGACCAGGTTATTTATTTGCGATTCGGCACTGCGTTACTTTAACCACTTTACCACCGGAGAATTTTGCTGTCTTACGTCCAGGCCACTTACAGAGCTTTCTTTTGGTGGTATTTGATCACCTGTGCGATTTTTACTTTTTGTGCTATAAACAAAAAAAGAGTGTTTATTTTGAAAAAATAACAATATTTTTAACATTTTTTTATATGAAATTCCCCCCAAAAAAAATGTAAAAATCAAAATTTTTTTAAATTTTTGGCCAATTTGTTTTCTGCTACCTATGTTTGGTAAAAAAAAATCACAATAAGCGTATTTTGATTGGTTTGCGCAAAAGTTATTGCGTTTACTAACTAAGGGAACGATTTCTGTCATTTTTGGTGTGTTTTTTTTTAACGAGTAATGGCGGCAAACTGCGATTTTTTTTTTTTTTGCGGGACTGCGACATTGTGGCGGACAGATCGGACCCTTGACTGACATTTTTGACACTTTTGGGGGTACCAGTGACATTACTACAGTAATCAGTGCTATAAATATGCACTGTTACTGTAAAAATGACACTGGCAGGGAAGGGGTTAATTTTATTGGAGAGGGAGAGGTTAATGTATGCCTGGTGCTTACTGACGTGTGTGGGGGGGAGGTGACTGAGTGACACAGGGACAGATCGCAGGTTCAGCTATGCTGAACACTGCAATCTGTCACTCCTTGTCACTTAGGAGATCCGCCCGCTTTGTTTACACAAGCGGGCGGATCTCCAAACTCGATTCCTCGACGATCGGGGAAGAGCAGCGGCGACCGCCGCCGCTCCTCCCCTGGCCCGACTCCCGCTGTGACTGAAAACAGCGGGAGCGCGCCTCTGGCGGCGCGCGAGTGCCGCCTACAGGGGGAGGAGTCCAGCGACGTAGGTCTACGTCGCTGGACGGAATTGAGCCACTTTGCCACAGTACGGTCAACGTGACTGGTCGGCAAGTGGTTAACTGGACAATTGCGCGGTCATGTGACGCTGTACCCAAATAAAATGTATGTCCTTTTTTTTCCCACAAATAGAGCTTTCTTGTGGTGGTATTTGGTCACCTGTACAATTTTTTTTTTTTGCGCTATAAACAAAAAAAAGGGACAATTCTGGGGAAAAAAAAAACAATATTTTTTACTTTCTGCTATAAAACATTCCCAATAAAAAAAATGTAAAAACCACATTTTTTTTTTTTCATCCTTTTAGGCCAATTTGTATTCTGCTACATATTTTTGGTAAAAAAAAAAATCAGAATAAGTGTATATTGATTGGTTTGCGCAAAAGTTATCGCGTTTACAAACTAGGGGAAAGAGTTATGTCATTTTTATTTATATATTTACTAGTAATGGCGGCAATCAGCGATTTTTAGTGGGACTGCGACATTGCGGCGGACAGATCAGACACCTGACATTCCTTCCTCCCCCGACTCATGGAGCACCAGTGGCTGGTGCTACGCATACCTAATTTTAGACCCAGCGATATTATCACTGGGTCTCTGTGCTACTTCACACAATATGAGTAGATCATAGGTGACAGGAGGGACTGGCAGGGTGCTGTACATACTATAGCTTCCTAAAAACATCATAGCACCCTGCCCCAGTACTCCTCACATGAGCCGTCGGTCCTGATTCAAGCAGCTGTCTGGCACTCGGTAGGCATTTTGCAAAAAAAAATAAATAAAAATTAAATGCCTTGATAGGTGAAGGTCGGTTGGGAGGAGTGGGCATTGCTAGACAGAACTTATTTGCATGCAGACTTTCCCAAGGTAATGCCGTCATGATTGAAAGAACTGAAAGCCAATTAATTAGAAGGGTGGGTCAAGGCTGGGGAGGAAAGCACTATATGATGCTTGATGCCCTCCAGCCAGGTAAAGAGGCAGGATCTGACTTGCTGCAACTTCTAATGAATGCTGTAAGAAACCAGAGGAAGCAGTTTCAGTCCAGGAGAGGAACCTGTACAACTGTACAAGACTGAAGGGGAGGCTGGAGTTCAGGTTTCAAAGAGAAGTATGGGTTTTGTTTTTTAATCATACTTACCTAGCTGGATCCGGCTTTGGTCTGATGCTGCATCTGTCCCCCTGGCAGCTCTAACATTGAGAACCGAGCGATCAAACACTGCCAATCGCTCTGTTCGCAGAGCTTCGCGAGCAGAGAGGCAGCGTTTACTGGAGCGCTGGGCTGTGAAAGGGGAGGGAGCGGCCGGGTCAGGGTCTCAGCGGCTCGCTAAGAGGCTGAGCTGGGTGCCGGTCTATGCATGTGGGCCGATCCCGACCATATGGTCGCGATCCTTCCCGAGCCTGGACCGGCAGTGTGACGACAGCAGACAGTGGGCTTCAGCCCGCTGTCTGCTGAAAACAGGTCACAGGAGTGCAGAACGAACTGGCTGTACTTCTCCTTTAAGTTAAATGTATGGCTCTCTTTTTACCATTAAGTGCCGGTTCACACTGTTCCGACTTGTCAGGTGACTTAGGTAGCGGTCCATGCTGTGCAATTGGAACCATTCTAATAGGAGCGACCCAAGTCGCTCCGACTTAGAAAAAGGTTTCTGCACCTTTTTTTTGCAAAGTCGGAGCGACTTGCATTGACTTCCATTATGTGAAGTCATTGCAAGCCGTGCCGAAGTCGCGCCGCACGGGCGACTTCATTAGTCGCCCGAAGTTGTGGGCGACTTTGGGTCGGAATAGTGTGAACCGACACTTAAAGTGATATATTTGCTTTTTTTTTTTTTTAATAACCAACATTTTATAATTTCCTGCTCTGTGCAGTGGTTTTGCACAGAGCAGCCCCCATCCTCTTCTTCCCTGCTGGCGCTCCTGGCTCCTCCCCGTTGACCAGTACCCCCAATAGCCAGCCGCTTCCTATGGGGTTGAGAAGGTAAACCCCAATAATGAGATTTATATAGCGCTTGCTAATATTAATCTAAAATAAACAGTATGAATTATCAAAGTGATATGTTGTGTGGGATACACAATAAATAAGATAAATTACTAAAGTTAATATGCACAAAAATTCCACAGTATTATTCACAATAAATTAAAGTGTACATTGTGATATCAATAATAAATAAGGTGCATGGTGATATCAATAAATATATAAAAATAAGGTTGTGCCACAAAATGTCCAAAAAGTTCATAAGTGACTTTAGTGCTTCCTATGGGGGCATTGGTGCGTGCTTGCTCCCGAGCCCTGCTCTATGCGTCCATAAATAAAGTGTGTAAATGAGTGCGCTAACCTAAAATAGAGGTGGGGGAGGCAGCACCTAAACTCTAGAAACAAAAGACATGGAAGAAAATATAAGTGCGCTTCCCCCAAAAAAATGTATATACATGTGTAAACTAATGACAAATGTATAGCTGGATTATAATCAACTGAAATAACACCAAAATACAATGTGAGAAATATATTGGCGATAATAAAAATCAATGAAAAAACAGTATATTGGTGATTTCCCAACTAAATCCTGGGAAAAACGTGTAACACAATTCCAATAATTTCTTCTCAAAACGTGACAAATGAAAGGAAAGTCCAAAACACCAAATTCTTCACTCAGGGATAGGGATAGGTACTGTGGGTGGCTTCTTACCAGAAAGAAACTGCTAGCAAGCAACATTAAAACTAAAATTTTTAAGTTTTAATAATTTGGTGTTTTGGACTTTCCTTTCATTTGTCACATTTTGAGAAGAAATTATTGGAATTGTGTTACAGGTTTTTCCCAGGATTTAGTTGGGAAATCACTTAATATACTGTTTTTTCATTGATTTTTATTATCACCAATATATTTCTCACATTGTATTTTGGTGTTATTTCAGTTGATTATAATCCAGCTATACATTTTTTGTTAGTTTACACATGTATATACATTTTTTGTTAGTTTACACATGTATATACATTTTTTTGGGGAAGCGCACTTATATTTTCTTCTATGCGTCCATAAGACACATAGATCCGTGGCTTGGCCCCACCCCCTGCTCTCTCCTTCTTTGCTCCCTGGCTGTGGCTGACAGCAGTGGGAGCCAATGGCCCCCCGCTGCTGTCTCAGCCAATGAAAAGATGGAGTCTCAGGACAGCCGAGGCTCTCATACACTTTGCTAGATCAAGAGGGGGCTCAGATGAGAATTAGGGGGGCTGTAGGGGAGCAGACCACAGAAGAAGAATGCATGAAGGTAAAAAACCTTCAGACTTTATAACCACTTTAGAGTTTTCTTGGCATTTGGAGGGATTGCAGTAAACCTATTTAAGGGCTCTTTCACACGGTCCGCCTCCGTAGGCGGATCCGTGCTGCTCAGCAGGGATCGATCCGCGATCCCCGCTGAGCCGGCGGATGACAGCTCCGTCTCCGCTTGGAGAGGGAGGTGTCACAGCCCCCGCTGCTCTCTATGGGGAATCGGATGAGAGCGGGCCGCCTGTCCGCTCTCATCCGATCCGATCCCCAGGACGGATGGAAAATAGGGTTTCCATCCGTCCGGATTTCACGGACAGGATCGGATGCGGATGGCAGCTGGTGTCAGCGGACATGTCACCGCTGACATCCGCTGCTCCATAGGGCTGAATGGGGCATCCGATCAGATCCGCCTAAAAAACTGACAGGCGGATCTGATCGGACCGCCCGTGTGAAAGAGCCCTTAGGCTCGGTTTACACTGCTGCGACTCAGGATCCGACTTGTGAGACCGCAAGTCACATGACATGTTTAAATTCAATGTTTCCCTATGAGAGCTGTCTTAACTGATGCTACACAAGTCGCTTTGACTTTAGAAAAGTTTCCTGTATTACTTTGATCCGACTTGGTTGCGATTTCAGCCCTTGTATTGGCTCTTAAATAGCATCCGAGTCGGAAGAAAGTCGTACAACTTTTCCGTCGCAGCAATGTGAACCGAGCCTAGGAGACAAGACAGTATTTCCAATACAATTCAAGTATTCAACAAACTTTTGAATTGTACTATTCTAAGATTTACAAAAGACACAAATGGGGAGCAGTACCACTTGAAGGAAATGTGGAAAGCGGGGGGGGGGGAGCATGATTCTTCTAACAAAAGCAGGTTAATGTTTTGCCGAAAAATCAAAGACTATAGTTACACTTAGAGACCTCCCATATGCAGTTTGACGCTAATAATATGACACAAATACTAATAAACCCTAATTCATTGTAGCATAATATACCAGAAAACAGACAAGATCATACAGTTTATGTTAATGATGGTCATTTCTTCTGTCCTGTCAGTCTTGGTGTGGAGATGTGGTTTATAAATTCTCTTTGTGCCCCACTGGCCAGCATTGAAATATCTCAACTGTTGGCATGCCACTTAGTCCCTGGCAGAATGCTGTAGAGGCGCATTAAAGGGGGAATCAGAGGTGCATTACAGGGAACCAGTGGAGGGAAAGGAAGTTCATTATGGGGGGGTGTAAGGGAGGGGGGAAAGATGCATTACAGGGGGGCCAGTGGAGGGTTAGGAGAGGTACATTACAGGAGGGACAGTGGAGGAGAAGGAGAGGTTCTTCACAAGGGGGACAGTGGAGGTAGAGTAGAGGTTCTTTACAAGGGAGGCAATGGAGGGGGAGGAGAGGTGCAGAGGGATATTGGAAATGAAGACAGGGGCATTACTAAATAAGATACTGAAAGGAGACCATACAAACTCGTTTTGTCGTCGTAACAAAATACCTCTGTAGCACTACCCACATAGGACCTGCTGGATAGGATGGGTCCTCTCTTATTTGCCTAAACCTTCTCAAGAACCTCAGCCCCCCCTGACACAACAGGTTGGGTGTACAAACATACAATATAACAGGAATTCACTGAAAGTAATACTTAGTACACAACAGTAGTGCTAGATCAAAGAAAACAGGCACCAAATCAGGTAGTAAAGGCAAACTTTATATATTGACACTCAATATGGTTAGTAACTAGGCAAGCATAAAATTAACAACGGTAATAACACAATTTAGTATACAAAGGGATTAACAGTAAGGACTAGGCATAAGATGACATGTGGCATCCAAATCAGCATAAATAGTAGCAAGGCCACCGCAAGTGCAGCAGTGAGCTGTAGTAAAGTTTAGTCTACTGAGCTGGAACGTTACTGCCAGAGTGCATTTATGGCAGTGATGCTAGTCCTAGACTGACTGGGTATGCACTGAAGGAAAACGAGGATGGTAAGGGAGGGGGCAAGGTAACAAAGGGGGCTTGCGGAATAATTATTACAAGAGAGGCAGTCCTTTTGTGATGTTCTTCTGCTGGCTATCGTTGGGGCCCTTTAGAAGCAGTGGTACACTTAGCATTATTCCCAGTTGACCTGCATGCAGTAAAGGTACACTGCATTCTTTGCACAGATGTGCTTCAGATGTGGTAAAGATTTGGTATAATGCAGGATAAAGTTGGTATAGGTGCAGGGCAGGTTTGGAATGAGTGCAGTATGAGTGTGATATGGATAGGGTATACTTTGTGTGCTGCAGTCAGTGACTCAGTCTCTGCTAGCAGTATCAGCAATGGGCGAATAGCCCTCTCACTAGTCCCTGGGATGCTACAGTGACCTCTGGCTGTAGAAGGAGGAGCCCCCTCAGTCTCTCCCAGCAAGCCTCCGGTGATCAGTGGTGGGAAACAGAGGGTGAGTGGATGCTCCAGTCTCCCTGCAGCAGTGGTGCAGGTGCTGGGCCACGCCGGGTGCCCTCACTCCCAGTCTCAGGCTCAGATCTTCACTGGTATGGTCTACCGCTGGCAGGCGCATATCCAGACAAAGGTATTCTCTCTCTAACTCCTTTGGTGCCAAGTGGAAGAACTTTCCAGGGCAGTGTAATGAAAATCATCTCTCCACACCTCCTACTGCACAGTACCTATTGGGATCTGTAGTATAAGGAGTTTATTCATCCCATTATGTGGCTGCTGTCTAAAACTACAGCTCCCAGAATTCTAAGTGCTCTGCATAGAAGTCTATGGGCTTGCTTAGCTTTAGCTCTTTCCCTGCTAGCCGGAGGAAAATGGTGTAGCATAACATCAGTAGCTCAGTAGAGGGATAGAAGAATAAAAGGCAATGTCTCCTTCTTCAAATTGGTGTAGCCCAGGGACTGACTATACCTCCTTCAAGAGAATCTATGGGGGTAGAAATACAGGAGATGCATCTCCAAGGGGGCCTTGGTCCCAACATTTCTCCTCATTGAGTTACTAACTCGAAACGTGCAGAATGGGAACATCTTTTTAGTTTCCTTTCGGAAAGATTCCTTATGTTACTAATTTTGTTTATTCGTTTCGGAATTTGTTTAATTTAGTTTATTATTTTTTTTAACGAATCCCAAATTTTCAGAATGATTTGAGAGCTGAAATGTAAACAAAAAGAATGCCGGCAATAGAAAAGTCAGAAAAAAACAACATGCCCCCCCTAAAATCCATACCAGGCTCCTGTGGTCTGGTATGGATTCTAAGGGGAGCCCCACGCCAAAAAAAAAAAAAAATAGCGTGGGATTCCCCCCAAAATCCATACCAGACCCTTATCCGAGCATGCAGTCTGGCAGGTCAGGAAAGGAAGGGCAAGGGAACACACCCTCCTAAACCATACCAGGCCATATGCCCTCAACATGAGGGGAGGGTCATGTTGATGGGGCAAGGGCCTCTTCCCCACAACCCTGGTCGGTGGTTGTGGGGGTCTGCGGGTGGGGGGCTTATTTAAATCTGAAAGCACCCTTCAACAAGGGGGCCCCAAGATCTTGGCCCCCCCTATGTGAACGAGTATAAGGTACATAATACCCTTACCTGTTCACCAAAAAAAGCGAATAAAGACAGTACACAAATTCTTGACAATTCCTTTATTAAAAAATAAAAAACAATGTTCCCAGTGTAGATCCATCGTCAGTCACACCACCCAAAAAAAAAAAGAAAAACAAAAACCTCCGCCTCGTCTAAGGCTGTCTGCCAACTTCCTGCTCCTCTGTCTGAAATTCCTTAAATAGATAAGGGGCGGAGTCACCCAATGACGTCACCGACCGGGGCATGCTAGGTCAATCATGTCACAAGGGGGTGGGGGTTGCCCGCTTTTCTATTGCTCGGCATACTTTTGTTTACATTTCAGCTCTCAGCGGTGAATCCCGCTGACAGCTGATGAGTAATCAGTTGTTAAAAGTCTTTTTTTTCATTTGAAAATAACAATCCTATTATACTCACCACCTCTGTGCAGTGTTTTTTTTTGCACTGAGCAGCCCAGATTCTCCTCTTCTCAGCTCCCTCTTCGGCACTTCTGGCCCCTCCTCCCTGCCGAGTGACCCCACAGCAAGCAGCTTGCTATGGGGGCACCCGAACTGCACCGCAGCTCCGTCTTCATTTAGACACTGAGCCGTAGTCCAGCCCTGCGCCTGCCCCCTCTTTCCCCTCATTGGCTCACTGACTTTGACAGCAGCAGGAGCCAATGGCGCTCCGCTGCTGTCTCAGCCAATTAAGAGGGAGAGTCCCGGCCAGCTGAGTCTCTCCTGCAACATCGCTGGATAGAGAGGGGGCTCAGGTAAGTATTAGAGGGGCTAAGGGGAGCTGATGCACACAGGTTTTTTTTTTTTAACTTAAAGTGATTGTAAAAAAAAAAAAACATGTTATACTTACCTCCTCCGTACAGTTGGTTTTGCACAGGGCAGCCCGGATCCTCCTCTTCTTGGGGTCCCTCATTGCTTCTTCTGGCCCCTCCCTCCCATTGAGTGCCCCCGCAGCAAGCAGCTTGCTATGGGGGCACCCGAGCCGCAGCTCCGTGTGTCCATTCAGAGCTGCGGCCCGGCCCCCTGCTTATTAGCTCACTGACTTTGACAGCAGAAGGAGCCAATGGCGCTCCACAGCTGTCTCAGCCAGTTAGGAGGGAGAGTCCCAGCCAGCTGAGTCTCTCGTGCAACATTCCTGGATCGAGATGGGGCTCAGATAAGTTTTAGGGGGGCTGAGGGGGGGAGCTGCACACAGAATGTTTTTAATCCTAATGCATAGAATGCATTAAGATAGAAGAAACCTTCTGCCTTTACAACCCCTTTAGGGACGTGGCGGTTGGCTTCCCGGACCACTTCTTAACAACCACCCATTCTCCACACAGAATTTGAAGTGGTCGCTCAGAATTTGAATCTTTCCGAAATTTTGGAATTAATTAGAAAACAAATAAATTAAATGAATTCCAATTAAATTAGTTACTATTTCAGTCGGAGATTTGGATACATTCGAATCTCCCAATAACCAAAAATTCGTCCAAATTTACACTTGGACCAAAACGAACTGCACATGACTATTACTAACCGAATACAATATTTTGGTCCAGAGTTCTAAGCCAAACTTGCTCTAGGTTACTGACTTTCTAACTTGTGAAGCAGGGAGGAGAATGACAGCCCCATTGTCACATCTTAAAGGAGAGCTCCGTGTCAAACAAAGAATGTACTGATTTTTTTTTTAGCTGTATGAACTTTATTTTTTTTCTTGTAAATGCTGCAACCAAAAACAATTTTCCATTAATTTTCAGGCCTATAACAGGAAAATAACTTGCTGCTAGCTACTGCATAAAGGATTACAACAATAACTACAACCGTTGCAGTTTACAAATCAGCAAATGGCAAGTAACCAATAACCTGATATTATGACAGTTTACTGTTAACTTTTTATTATGACGGGTGTAACGGAACCGCCGACCCACACTGTGATTGTGGTCTTCCGTCAGTATATGGCTTCCTTGCATTAATGAACATATATACCAGATTTTCCCAGCCGTCCTCATACAAAGCTAGCCAACAACTTAGCTTGTACTGGAATCACACTTTATTGAACAGTCACACAGAATTTATATACAGCATGGGCACATCCCCCTCCTGATCAAATTACCACACACAGGTCAGGGTTACATTATCATATGCAGATGAAATTGTATACAGAAACAGAATTAACCAGAATTAACCTGAACTAATTATCTAGCCATTTGGACAGAACAATGTGGGCTCATTAACATTTAACAATGGGACAGGCAGACTTAACACAATACACATCCCACCTCAATAGATAGACAATAGGACAAGACTGCCAATGACAGTCTGTCCGTCTCCTATATTGAATTCCATGGAATACACATCTACGTATTACTATGATTATTTAGGAGTCAGACTTCATGGCAACAGGCTATAGGTCTCACAGTGTAAAGTGGGATTAAATCTTCATATTTCTCGAGAGATATTGCTGACAAATATTACTGTCCCATTTGAAGCAATCCAAACCATTAAGTATCTGTCTTTCACTCCCAGTGACGGTGAGTACCAGGTGAGGGGGATTCTTTACAACTTTTAAATGGCTTTATTTACTGA
Source organism: Pelophylax lessonae (assembly GCF_965119305.1). NCBI lineage: Eukaryota > Metazoa > Chordata > Amphibia > Anura > Ranidae > Pelophylax > Pelophylax lessonae. Next base: position 207,062,208 of record NC_138778.1, read on the forward strand.
AGTGCCTAAAAATAGGAGGCGTTGACCCTAGCAACCAGTTTTCTGATATCTACCTAACACTAGGAGAATAAAAGGGAACATTGATTGCTCGGGGCATGCTGTATATAAAGCTGAAAGCCCAAACGTATCCATAGAGTTCAGGGGTGTGCTACATACAGAGTGCAAAGTTCAGCCTTCCTCCACAACCGCTTACCTCTGCATCCCCCCATCCACATCTCACTTTCACCCCTCTTCGTCTCGGACCTCTCAGTGGGAGCCACTCAGAAGATCAGATCTGTGGAAGCCGTTGGGAGGCCAGCTATCACTTGTAAACACAGAAGCCAGACTTCTGTGTTTACAAGTGATAAGCAGGGAGCATAGGGCCTAAGCCAGAGGTGGTGGAACTGAGTTCCACCAAGTTCTAGCTGAAAAAAAGCCCTGTAAATCTTAGCAATATACTTTTATATTTTGGTTGGGCTTTAAAGAACTGTATTACCTTTAAACGGCTTATGAACATTAGAATTCATACCAAGGCTCTAAGAAAAGTTTCACTCTATGACTCCTGAGCTAATAGTTTATTCTACACAGAGAGAGGAGGATCAAAGTTTTTCAATGAACTAGGCATGAGTGGAACCAGGAATTCTGGTACAGGTATCACTGAAGTCCATAATGCTGACTATATATGTTGCAATCAGGTTGTCCAATATCCTTCAGATCCCCTAACTACTATGTAATACTAGTGCCTGCCTGAACGAATACAAATTGATAGGCTTGCTTATGTGGGCCCACACATTACATCTAGTAGTTTAGGTAAATCTAGAAGAAAGTGTATATAGATTGTGCAATTTGACTTTATTTTGCCTTTCTTTATCCTACGTTGCGTCTCAGTGCTGGTGATCCCCTGTAGCCTCTTTGCAGTCACTTCCTGCCATTTTCTTAGAGCGGGTTTCCTGATGGTGACAACAGTGGACCAGGCCTGTCCAGTGTGGGTTGAGGCGGTCACTTGTAGTCTCCATCTGAAACTCATGTGCAAGAGCAAAGTTGACAGACAAGGACAGAACATTGTCACACTATAATAGGAAGTGCCTGAACAAGGCGCTTTAAGGCAGGATCACTGGGGATTATGTTTAAAAAAAAAAAAGTGTAAATGTAAAAAAAAAAAAATATATATATATATATATATATATATATATATATATACACTGAAAATGACTCTTGAAATTACGTTGACATTTTATTGATTGGATTTGTATCTTCTTTAACCCCTTCCCATCTGGCCTATTATAAACTGATGGCCGGACGGGAGCACCATTGTTCTGGGAGAACGTCAAATGAAGTTCTCCGAAAATCAGACACCACGTCTGCGCTAGAGCGAGATCTGTCACCTGCCATGTCCACCGGACACGGCCAATAACAGATCACTATACCGGCCTGCTGCCGGTACCATGTGACCATTTACAGCAGATCACATGACAGTTGTACACAATGAAACGCTTTGATTCATGCCATTCTTTGTGTACTATTGTGATGAGCTCCGTAATTGGTCACAGTCATCACATGGTACAGACAAGACCAATCACAGCTCATCTGTACCATGTGATTAGCTGTGGCCAATCACAATAGTAAACACTAAGTGAGTAGTTTTCATTCAGAAAAAAAAAAGTATGCTTATAACTGTAAAAGTCAGTTACTGTATAAGCTATCATAGGGTGTTAAAAAAAAAAAAGAAATAAAATCCTGATCACCTCTCCAGGGTAGTACAGTATTACTATGGTAACACTGTATTGCTCTAGTCACTGTATTTAAAAAAAAAAAAAAAAAAACAAACAATCTTAAAAATTGATGGATTACATTTTTAACATCCTGTCACCAGTCAGTGTCCCTGATCACTGCCACACCAGTTATATGATGACGCTGTACAGCAGTGGTGACAGACAGTATGTAAAAAATGTTAAAAAAATTTTTTTTTTTTTCATTTGTTATTTTTCAAAAGAAATAATTTTTTTTCACGGACACAGATGACACTTGTGTCATCCGGTCCGTATGTCCGCATATCATCCCATCCGCGGATGATATACGGACATAATGTATGTCTATGGGCATTGCGGATGACACCGCTGACATCCGATTTTGCATCCGTTCTGTTTTTTAAACGGAACAAAAATAGGGTTCTATTCCGTTCCAAAAAACGGAACAGAACTGAAAAGACAAAAATCGGATGTCAGTGGATCATCCACTGACATCCGCAATCCCATACATACATTATGTCCGTATATCATCCGCAAATGGATAGGGTGATATACGGACATACGGAACGTCCGTGTGAAAGAGCCCAAACTGGAAAAAACTCACCATGCCTCTTACTAATTACCTTGGACTGTCTACTTTCCAAAAAGGGATAATTTGGGGGTATTTGTACTGTCCTGACAATTCAGGCCTAATTAACCACTTGCCGTCTGAGTACCGTAGTACTACTGCGGCAAAGTGGCTCGTTATCGTCTGACGACGTAGACCTAGTCAGACACTCCCCTTTCTCGGCGGCGCGCGCGCGCGCCGCCGTAGGCTCGCTCCCGCTGTATTCAGTCGCTGCCGCTGCTCTTCCCCGATCGTCGGGGATCTAGTGTGAAGATCCGCCTGCTTGTGTAAACACAAGCGGCGGATCTCCCAAGTGACAGGCAGGGTCAGATTGCAGGGTTCAGCTAAGCTGAACCCTGGATCTGTCCTTGTGTCACTCAGTCACCTCCCCCCACACACGTTAGTAAGCACCAGGCATACATTAACCCCTCCCTCTCCAATAAAATTAACCCCTTCCCTGCCAGTGTCATTTTTACAGTAACAGTGCATATATATATATATATATATATATAGCACTGATTACTGCAGTAATGTCACTGGTACCCCCAAAATTATCAAAAATGTCAGTCAAGGGTCCGATCTGTCCGCCGCAATGTCGCAGTCCCGCAAAAAAAAAAAAAAAAAATCGCAGATCGCCGCCATTACGCGTTAAAAAAAAAAAAAAACACCAAAAATGACAGAAATCTTTCCCTTTGTTATTAAACGCAATAACTTTTGTGCAAACCAATCAAAATACGCTTATTGTGAATTTTTTTACCAAACATAGGTAGCAGAAAACAAATTGGCCAAAAATTTAAAAAAAATTAGATTTTTACATTTTTTGGGGGGGAATTTCATATAAAAAAAATGTGAAAAATATTGTTGTTTTTTCAAAATGTACGCTCTTTTTTTGTTTATAGCGCAAAAAGTAAAAATCGCACAGGTGATCAAATACCACCAAAAGAAAGCTCTGTTTGTGGGGAAAAAAAGGACGTAAATTTCGTTTGGGTATGGCGTCGCACGACCGCGCAATTGTCAGTTAAATTCGCACATCGCCGAATCGCAAAAAGTGGCCCAGACGTAAGACAGCAAAATCCTCTAGTGGTAAAGTGGTTAAATGAGATAGGTCTTCAGTAAATCAGGACTGATCAATTTTCAGATGTATACCATAGTTTATGGACTCTATAAAATATTCCTACAGACTAAATATTATACACCGATTTGGGTTATTTTCACCAAAAAAATGTAGCAGAATTGGCCTAAATTTATGAAGAAAGGTTATTTGCTAAATTTTATAACATAAACAAAGAAAAAAAGTGCATTTGTTTTATTTTTTTTTTTTTTATAAACCCATATCAAATGTTTTGTATAAAAAAAAAAACAGCTGTGATTAAATACCAACAAAAGAAATCGATTTGTTAAAAAAATAAAATAAATAATAAAAATTTCATATGGTTACAGTGTTGCATGACCACTCAATAGTCATTCAAAGTGTGACAGCGCTGAAAGATGAAAATTGGCCTGGTCAGGAAGGGGGTGAGAGTGTCCGGTATTGAAGTGGTTAAAGCAATGTTACGTTGTTTTATAGCATGTGGCACAGACTTGGTGCAGGACTGCAAAATAGTGTTCTAAGATGTTTATATCTCATCATAGAAAGTTATGATCTTCCTACAGATAAAGTCTGAGGCTTTGCCAGCTGCAGCAAAGACTACACCACCTTCCCAGTGCGTTCTATATACAAAAAAAAAGGTTTAATAAACCCAAATGTGTGTTTGTTATATAAAAGAATGTATCCAGGAAGGAAAAAGAGGAAACACAGAGATGCAATCTGACCTCGGGTCACTTTTTCAATGATAACGATCTGCACATGTTTTGTTAATAAGTTGCTGCATTGAACTAGTAGTTTAGTGCCCCGAGAAACTGTCTTCTGCAATGCTGAAGTCAGACAACACTCTGAAAACACTTCCAAATGTTAAGCAAAGGTCCTCAAAAACAGGCATCTGTTCTGTGGAAGGAGAGGGGGGGGGGGGGGGGGGCATAAGCTTGTGCCCTCAGGACTTCCTGTTCTGCAGAACAGGAAGTTTTGCGGTTCCATTGTAGAGCTATATAAGGTAACTGGAACGGTAGATAGGAAAGATAAAGTTAGCAGTACAAAGGACCTTAGGATATGCTAAAGTAGCTTCTTGAGTAACAATGACCAATATAGCCATATCCCTTGACGGAGGTCACTTTAGCATGCCTTTAGTGCCACCACAGGCCTTTTGAGCTGGTCAAGAAGGAAAACCAGGAAAGCCACTGTCTGCAGAAACGGTTGGCGCAGAAGGATATATAGTTAGTATTCATAGACCTTCAGACTAATAAGCAAATGCTGACAGGTTTTATCATGATCCCCTCTGCTCACATGACACTGCTTGGGCCTGACAATTGGTTGCTCAGGCATCCAATGCTGATGCCTGAGCATCAGCATTGAGCAAATTCAATGAAAAGACTCAAGACCTCAAATGCAGATTTATTATACGTGTTATACAGCCCGACTTTGTCCCCTTTTGTTTGTATCTATTGGTTCACCACTGCACCAGGTGGCATCTCAAGCCAATAGGTACAGATGGCTTTCCGAAAATTCAGTGATTTCCTTTCTACTCTGCGATGTTCAACCAAGCAGTGTTCTTAACCCTGCCCAGGGGAGGACTGGGCCAGGGGGGTAATTGCCCCCTGGGCCACTCTGATGTCCTGTAAAAAGGCTGCACTGCTTCTGCCACAGACATACCTCAAGGTTTCCTGGTGAAGAGAAGTAAAAAGTCCCCGCCACTGACCTAGTGTGTGTGGGTTGAAGACAAGGACAGAACCCAGGCCTCTCTCTCCAGCATGGATGGTGTAAACTGTGTCTGAGCAGAGGACAGTTCCATGGCCCACTGGAGACTCTGCTCCCCTGGCCAGCCCTAAACGAGCTGCCCCAGCTCCCCCCAACCGCCCCCTGCTGGCGAGGTTGGGAACCTGGATTCAGCCGGTGAGTAGAGAGTACCTGGGCTTCAGCCTGGAATAAGGGTAAGGAGGAGGACAGGAAGAGGGAAAGTGGGAGTGGGCCGAGTCGCTGCACCATGGGCCTCTGGTTTGTACCTGCCCCCTGGGCCGAAAGCTGCCAGTCTGTCCCTGGCCCTGCCTAGTACTCTCTGGGAACCACAGAACCAGTGGTGGAACTACCATGGTCACACAGCAGGAAGGGGGGCCCCCGCAGAACTTGTGCAAGAGTCCTGCTGCAGGACAGTGATAAAAGCCCCTGCGATGGGAGTAAAGAGCCCTAGGATCAGTGGGAAAGGGTCCCGTGTAGGCTCACCCTGTAGAAGGACTGGTCAAAGGTGGGCATGTGGTCATTGGCATCCAGCACACTGATGATGACCATGATGGTGCCAGATCGATCAGGGACACCCCCACCATCCATGGCAGTCAACAACACCCTATGGGTCTTCTCCTGCTCCCTGTCCAAGGGTCAAGAACTAGCTTGGCGAATTTGCTGCCATGGCTCCGGCTCTGCACCTCCAGGGAGAAGAACCTGTTAGTGCTAAGCTTGTAGGTGCACAGGGAGTTGTTGCCCACATCAGGGTCCTGGACACTCTCCAGAGGGAAGCAGGCATCAGGAGCTGTTGACTCGGTCAGTTCCAGCACGTAGTCATGCCAGGGAAAATTGGGCGCAGGGTCACTGATATCAAAAATCTCCACCCGACCCTGTAGAGCTCCAAACGCTTCTCCATCAGCATCTGCCAGTGTAAGGAACATACAGGTTGGAATTCACAAACCACTTCCCTGTCTATCTTTCCATTGACAAGCAAAATCCAATTTTCCAGGTGGACCACCAGGGGGGCCCTGAAGGTTCTAGTTATGCCTCTGTACAGAACCCCTCACCCAAGGCTATGTTGAGGGGGGGTGCCAATTCCTATCACAGGGTGACAACACTGTTCCTCAGCTAATTCAGTACATTAGAGAAATTCGATGTCCCACTGGGGTGGTTACCATGGACATACCGTATATAATTTACGGTGCCACGTCCTAATATATGTATTGAAGACAAGGTAGAGTAGCGCCTAATTTACTGGCACATAGCATCAAATGACCCATGAATATAAAATTAATCAATTTATTAAAGTATTCATATTAAAAATATGTTTTGTTTAAAAAAACACAATCACATCAGAAATACAATTTTTACAATGTGAACACAAGAATGTGTCTATCCATCATATATACAGCGCTGTGCAAATGGATGCCAACTACCACTTAAGTAATGCAGATAGATTGAGGATATAGTGGACGTGCAGGGGGAGTGTGGGACTCCCTATGGTCTTGTTCAGACCCACAGGATTTTGTTCATCTCCACTATATTTGGGGGTATTACACTCTAGTGAAGCTATAACGATTTGCTCTCCAGTAGCAGGATCACTGTTCATGGATCTGTCCCCACCCTCATTAGCTCCTGGATTGCATCATGTGGAAGCTCTTCTATCGCGCTTATCGACAGGCCCCTGAGGAAGCGCAAAACATGTCAAGCCTGAGCAAATAAACAGACGTTCAGCAGTGGAAGTGCCCTACCACCAGAATTCTCAACTTCTGAACCTACCCTTTTGTTATATTACTGACGTTGGTCAGAAAAATACATCAAGGGAAGAGATGTCCTCAATCTATCTGCATTATTTAAGTGGTAGTTGGCATCCATTTGCACAGCGCTGTATATATGTATAGACACATTCTTGCATTCACATTGTAAAAATTGTATTTCTGATGCGATTGTGTTTTTGAAACAGAAAACATTTTTAATATGAGTACTTTAATAAATGATTGATTTTATATTCATGGGTCATTTGATGCTATGTGCCAGTTAAGTCCTCGCTACTCTACCTTTTCTTTAATTCAGTACATTAATTGGGAGGAAAAAAAGCCTAAATTGGTGCAATTAAAGAATGCTCGACATGCATGTCAGGTGTAGAGACTAGAGATCGGCAAAGCCGATCTATCGAGAGCCGATATGTACTCTCCCCGATATATCGGAATCGGCCCCGGAGGTTACCGATATTTCGGGAAAGTGCTGTACTGGAGTGATGCCTGCAGCTAGAGGCATCACCTGGTACCGGCGTCCATAGCCGATGGTCGGCTGTCTTGTAATGACAACCGATGCAGCTGAGAAGCCGTTTGGCTGTCATTACACGAAGCGGGAGTGGACGCCCCCCCCTCCCGTGGCTTGCCCAGGTCTCCCATCCCACTGGGAAACCCGGGCAACCAGCCTGCACAGCCGCCAAAGAGAAGACTCGATCAAAGCCGCATTCGGCTCTGATCGGGTCTCCATGTAAAACCCTGAAGTGATGTCGTGACATCACTTTCGGGTACTGGCGCCAGAATGCTTTTACTTGGCGTTTTAAATGCTTTTTAGTGCAGAGGAGGGGTTTGGGGTCTTTTAGACCCCCAGATCCCTCTACAAGAATTCCTGTAAAGTAAAAAAAGAAGTTTTAAATGTACAAAAATATCGGCCGATACCGATATGCATTGACCAAAATATCGGTATCGGCAACGAAAAACCGATGTCGGTTGATCACTAGTAGAGACCCCAAGCTGCGCAAACAAACTGTACATCTTCAGGGCAGACCTCAACAGTCACCAGAAATAGTACATCGTTCTTTATTCTCTGAATACCTACTTGGAGAAGAAAGCTCTCTATGCTGCCCCAGCCCTACACTACCAGGTCTGACTACTTTCAGGATGGGGTAATCAAAATGCTATGGGAGCCACGATTGAAAATGCCAAGGAACTAGTCATGTGGTCTGTCCTGACGCATAGGAAAATAAGAGACAGATGTCAGAACGCTGCTCAGGCAGAGTCATTGAATGACCACCTCTGTCTGGACATCGCTCCCTAACATCCTCTGGCAGTGACCACAGGACTAGTGCTTTGGCATTAAGCATGTGGCTGGGGTGTGAAGAGATGAGAAATTTTGCCTTTGCAAAGAATGAAACAATACAACGTTTCACTTAGTTTAGGATCACCCTTCTGTATTTTGCTCATTCAAATGGAAAGGGAGGGAGGAAACATTCATCCATGGACCCAACCACTGTTACCTAGTTAGTCTGGTTGAAAACAAAAAAAGAAAAAAGTTCATCTAGTTCATCCAATAGACCAAGCAAAATGTTTTTCACATAGAATGTAATGCAGGTATTCAAACTTTTTGGAAGTAAAGTGTTTGTTGCGCAGAGCAGAAATATTCCAGCTGTCAGGTTAAAGCTTAGCCCCTTAGGTTCCAGCTCCTGCTGCATCCTTTACTGCAGATTTATGTTGTAGAGCAGGGATATCAAACTCAATTTCCGCGCGGGTCGCATCAGCATTATGGTTGCCCCCAAAGGAATGGTTGTATCTGTAAAACTAGATGTCTAGAGCACCCTCCCTTACATCAGATGTCAAGAGCCTTCCCACCATCCAAAGTCAGAGTCCCCAATCCCCTTTACATCACCATACACCCCCCTTGCCTTGTACTGCTGCTCGGGAAGAAGCTGGGGGCAGAGCTGGGAAGCAGAAAGTGCAGGGCATGGAGGAGGGCTGGGTCAGCTGCCAGAGTTGGAGAACAGGGACGGCAGAGACAAGGGAGTGCTGCGACAGAACACAGAGGTGCAGGATCTGGCAGAGGAGTTCTTTCCTCCTCTATGCTGCCGACTGCTAAGTCAAGGTGGGGGCGGAGATGAGGGGGGTGCCGCAGCTGCAGGAGAGGTACAGGGGCTGCATGAAATGGTCTGCAGGGATAAGGCCCACAGGCAATGTGTTTGAGACAATTGTTGCAGAACAATCATGCTCGACTTATGAGGGCCTTCAAAACGCAACCCTAGATGTCACCAATGGGCCCTACAAAATCTTAATTATATGCAATGCTGCAGACTGTCATAGACTGAAGGCTTAATAGAGGAAATGGTCAGAGGCTGTGCTACAGGAGTGGTTTGAGACTTGAATCCTGGTGTAGGAGACAGCGACTGGAGACCTGTTACATGAGATCACCGTTATTAAAAAGGCCCCTGCACAAATCAGCGCTTCCACTACTGACTGCTGGGGCCCTAAGGCTGCATTGCAAACACTAAAGGGCCACTTCAAGGCATGTCAGAGAAAGCACCGCTTATAAGCCCCTTTCTACTCAACCCACAGGCTTGAGTTACTGCTACTGGCTGCCGATCCTCCACCAGAGCACATCTAGCTCAATAACTGGTCTCCAAATGTATAAAGCAGAGCTGCACACAGTTAATCGGTAACACTATAGTAAAAATCTAAAGGCTGGCTTCGGCTCAATCTCCTTCTATGAAGGTACCCCTGTAACACATTTCACCCCAGTAGGGGTTAAATGCCTTAGAGCAGGGGGTGGGGAACCTTTTTTCTGCCAAGGGCCATTTGGGTATTTATAAAACCATTCGGGGGCCGTACAAACTTATCAACTTAAAAATGTGCCTGTTATATTTGGTCAAAAATGTAATTAACTCACACCTAATGTGATGGCTGCAACTGCTTCTCTTTGGTGAGGTGTGTGATGTTAGCTGGTATTGATGATGTTGCTACTCGCAACTGGTTTTCCAGGCTTGCGTCGGTCAGTATGGAGCGCAGTCGACTTTGTGGTGGTAAGTTTTGAAAAGAACTGCTGGCGGGTAATGCTGGTGGGTATAGCTGGATGTTACTGCTGGTGGGTACAGCTGGCTGGTAATGCTGTGGGTACTGCTGGCTCAAGCTGGTACTGCTGGCTTGTACTATGCTGTGGGTATTGCTGATTCAGGCTGGTACTGCCTTGGGTACTGCTGGCTGGTACTGCGCTTTAGGTACTGCTGGCTGGTACTGTTGTGGGTACTGCTGTGGGTACTACTGGCTCTGGCTGGTACTGCTGGCTCTGGCTTATACTGCTGTGAGTACTGCTGGCTCTGGCTTATACTGCTGTGGGTACTGCTGGCTCTGGCTGGTACTGCTGTGAGGCGATGTTTCCTGTATTGGTCACAGGCGGAATGCATTTGATAGAACTATACAGGAAGCATTGGCGCCGTTCTGACAGATCAGCTGAGAGACACAGACTCAGCTGTACGGGGGGCCGGACCAAATGACTTTGAGGGCCGCATACGGCCCCCAGGACATAGGCTCCCAACCCCTGCCTTAGAGGGTATTTATTCATGGGAGGAGATTGAGCCAAAGCCAGCCTTTAGATTTTTGCTATCGTGGCTAACATAGTGAGTATGCAGCTCCACTTCCTACACTTGGAGACCAAAGGGTCACAGTTGGGCACTAAGATTGTAGAATGCAGTAGTACTCTTTAGGGATGCAAAGTGTACAGTGCAATAGAAGGTATAGAAAGAAGTATACATTATAGTGGCCAGTATAGTGTGTACAGTAACACTGGTCACAAATGCGACCTACAAACTACCAAAGCAGCACATTATACAAAGTGATGCCTATTAATACAGTATATGAGAGTGCAATGTATGGAGCAGGATAGTATATTCTAATACAGTGAACCACCAGTATTGTATTATAGTGTAAGGCAGGCCATACATTATGCAATTTTCTCTCAACCACAGGTTGAAGGAAAGAAAAGTACCATGATTTCCCCATCAAGGCAGCCAGTATTGATGGGGGAATCCCTCCAGCAGTGCAATTGTGTTCTAATAGCTGGAGGTTCCCAGCTGTCAGAATACAGTGATCACAGTGGCAGCTATAGCTCTGGCAGTGATTGCACAGAGAGAAAAAAAAAAACCGACAGGACGGTTGTACTTAAGTCGATCAATGGATTGACTTCAGTACATCCAGTCTGCCAATGGATGGATCAAAATGTGTCTGTTTCCTATTGAACAGGCCAAATTTCGATCCATCTATGGCTGGCTGAACAACAGTAGAGTAGTGTATGGAGCAGTACAGTGTAAAGGAGTGCAGTGTGTGGAACAGTAGTACAGTGTAATGCAATAAAGGAGTACATTGTGTGGAGCGTAGTGGTTGGAGCAGTACAGTGTAAAGGAGTGCAGTGTATAGAGTAGTACAGTGTAAAGGAGTGCAGTGTGTGGAGAAGTACAGACTAAAGGAATACAGTGTAAAGTAGTGCAGTGTGTGGAGCAGCACAGTGCAACGGAGGGCAGTGTGTGGAGCAGCACAGTGCAACGGAGGGCAGTGTGTGTGTGGAGCAGCGCAACGGAGGGCAGTGTGTGTGTGGAGCAGCGCAACGGAGGGCAGTGTGTGTGTGGAGCAGCGCAACGGAGGGCAGTGTGTGTGTGGAGCATTAGGCCTCATGCACACTGGACATTTTTACAGCTGCTGTTTTGGCTTCAGGTGTTTTTTTCTACAGCCAGTAAACTTCCCAGGATGATATCCTATATATCCATGCATACATAGGCTGTTATCAGCGTTTTTTGGCAGGGGTGTCTTTTGGCTGGAAAAACCCCAGAACTAGTAGGTTTGAAGAGAAGTTTTCAAGCTGTAAAAATGCTCTAACTCTGAAAAAGTCTATTCGGCGTTTATAAGAATTTATGAGGCTTAAGCTTTTGTGGCGGTAGAGTATTGCTAAAAAACCCTAATGCATAAATGCTGCAAAACTCACATTTTTATTTCTACATTCTACAGCTAAAGCTACTGCCATTTTGATAATGTCCAGAGTGCATGAGGTCGTACAGTGTAAAGGAGTGCAGTGTGTGGAGCAGTACAGTGTAAAGGAGTGCAGTTCATGCAGCAATACAGTGTAAAGGAGTGCAGTGTATATAGCAGTACAGGTAAATATATAACAGCGCTAAACAGTGTTATAAAATTAGTAGCTTAAATAAACCAGTGACTTATATAAAAGATTAGATAAATAAAGTGTCCAAAAAAAAATTCTGTATATATATATATATATATATATATATATATATATATATATATATATATATATTATATTATATTATATATACAGAGAATCGGAAATTAGTGGTTATAAATAAATATAAAATAGTGTCCAAATAAATTCCGTGTTATAAAACACAAATGTCCATTGTGAAACTTCTTTGGCGCAAAAGATGAAAAATATATAAATAAAAGGTGCTCCCAAGTGCTTTACGGATAAATTCCACACGTGCCCTTGTTCCCCACACGTGAATCCACTTACCAGATGGTGTGGACCCCTTAAGGCCTTATGGTCTTGGAGTCTAACAAGCTTTAGGGTAAGTGGATGAGCTTGGTGCCTTCAGAGTAATCTCCCATAAGAATATGCAAATAAGCATAAAGAAGACCAATGGTACAGTAAGTTCCAATAAGGTAAATTTAATTGATCAAAGTACCTTTAGGAAATACACTCACATTTCAAAGAGTATAGACAAGCCTTACATAAATAGAAGACCCCTGGCGACATGTCATGTCTTTTGATGACGCCCACAGGGAGGGGCGAAACGCGTCAAAGTATGTCCGGTCTTCACAGCCAACGTAATACGTCACTTCCGGTTTAGTGGGACGCAAGCGGAAGTAGCGTTGGAACGCACGCCGCTTTCCACATCTAGGAGGATGGTAGGAACACCATCCACTAAACGCCGGGGATATTCTAGTAGGAGTATGGGGTGTAGAGGAGTGCAGTGTGGTTTGGCAGTGGCTAGTAGGGTAGGGAGCAGTATGGTGGTACAGGGTAATGTAGTGCATGGAGGGGTGTAGGAGTGCAGTGTGGTCTGGCAGTGGATAGTAGTGTAGAGAGCAGTATGGTGGTGCAGGGTAGTGCAGTGTATGGAGGAGTGCAGTGTGGTCTGGCAGTGGCTAGTAGTGTACAGAGCAGTATAGTGGTGCAGGGTAGTGTAGAGGAGTGGAGGGGGTGTAGAGGGGTGCAGTGTATAGAGGGGGTGTAGAGGAGTGCAGTGTGTAGAGGAGTGCAGTGTATAATCGTGTGGGGAGCAGTATGGTGGTGCAGAGTAGTGTAGAGCAGTGCAGTGTGGTCTGGCAGTGAATAGTAGTGTAGGGAGCAGTATGGTGGTGCAGGGTAGTGTATGGAGGGGTGTAGAGGAGTGCAGTGTGATCTGTGGTCTGGCAGTGGATAGTGTGGGGAGTAGCATGGTGGTGCAGTGTAGTGTAGAGCAGTGTAGTCTGGCAGTGGATAGTAGTGTAGGGAGCAGTATGGTGGTGCAGGGTAGTGTAGAGCAGTGCAGAGTATAGAGCAGTGCAGTGTAGTCTGGCAGTGGATAGTAGTGTAGGGAGCAGTACGGTGGTGCAGGGTAGTGTAGAGAAGTGCAGTGTATGGAGTGCAGTGTGGTCTGGCACTGCATAGTAGTGTAGAGAGCAGTATGGTGGTGCAGTGCATGGAGTGTAGAGCAGTGCAATGTGGTCTGCCAGTGGATAGTAGTGTAGGGAGCAGTATGGTGGTATAGGGTAGTGTAGAGCAGTGTATGGAGGGGTGTAGAGGAGTGCAGTGTGATCTGGCAGTGGGTAGTAGTGTAGGGAGCAGTATGGTGGTGCAGGGCAGTGTATGGAGGAGTGTAGAGGAGTTCAGTGTGGTCTGGCAGTGGATAGTAGTGTAGGGAGCAGTAGGGTGGTGCAGTGTATGGAGGGGTGTAGAGGGGTGCAGTGTATGGAGGGGTGTAGAGGAGTGCAGTGAGGTTTGGCAGTGGATAGTCGTGTAGGGAGCAGTATGGTGGTGCAGTGTATGCAGGGGGTAGAGGGGTGCAGTGGATGGAATATAGAGGAGTGCAGTGGATGGAGGGGTGTAGAGGAGTGCAGTGTGGTGGTGCAGTGTATGCAGGGGTGCAAAGGATGGAGTATAGAGGAGTGCAGTGTATGGAGGAGTGTAGATGAGTGCAGTGTAGTCTGGCAGTGGATAGTAGTGTGGCGAGCAGTATGGTGGTGTAGGGTAGTGCAGTATGTAGAGTGCAGTGTATGGAGGGGATGTACAGGAGTGCAGTGTATGGAGGGGATGTACAGGAGTGCAGTGTGGTTTGGCAGTGGATAGTAGTGTAGGGAACAGTATGGTGGTGCAGTGTATGGAGTGTAGAGCAGTGCAGTGTGGTCTGGCAGTGGATAGTAGTGTAGAGAGCAGTATGGTGGTGCAGTGTATGGAGTGTAGAACAGTGCAGTGTGGTCTGCCAGTGGATAGTAGTGTAGGGAGCAGTATGGTAGTATAGAGCAGTGCTGTGTATGGAGTGTAGAGCAGTGCAGTGTGGTCTGGCAGTGGATAGCAGTGTAGGGAGCAGTATGGTGGTGCAGGGTAATTTAGAGCAGTGCTGAGTATAGAGCAGTGCAGTCTTGCAGTGGATAGTGTAGGGAGCGGTACGGTGGTGCAGGGTAGTGTAGAGCAGTGCAGTGTATGGAGTGTAGAGCAGCGTATGTAGTGGTGTAGAGGAGTGCAGTGTGGTCTGGCAGTGAATAGTAGTGTAGGGAGCAGTATGGCGGTGCAATGTATGGAGGGGTGTAGAGGAGTGCAGTGGGTAGTAGTGTAGGGAGCAGTATGGTGGTGCAGTGTATGGAGTGTAGAGCAGTGCAGTGTGGTCTGGCAGTGGATAGTAGTGTAGGGAGCAGTATGGTGGTGCAGGGTAATGTAGAGCAGTGCTGTGTATAGAGCAGTGCAGTCTTGCAGTGGATAGTGTAGGGAGCAGTACGGTGGTGCAGGGTAGTGTAGAGCAGTGCAGTGTATGGAGTGTAGAGCAGTGGTGTAGAAGAGTGCAGTGTGGTCTGGCAGTGAATAGTAGTGTAGGGAGCAGTATGGCGGTGCAATGTATGGAGGGGTGTAGAGGAGTGCAGTGTGGTCTGGCAGTGGATAGTAGTGTAGGGAGCAGTATGGTGGTGCAGGGTAGTGTAAATCAGTGCATGGAGTGTAGAGCAGTGTATGGAGTGGTGTAGAGGAGTGCAGTGTGGTCTGGCAATGGATAGTAGTGTAGGGAGCAGTATGGTGGTGCAGTGTATGGAGTGTAGAGCAGTACAGTGTGGTCTGGAAGTGGATAGTAGTGTAGGGAGCAGTATGGTGGTGCAGGGTAATGTAGAGTAGTGCAGTGTATGGAGCGTAGAGTAGTGCAGTGTATGGAGCGTAGAGCAGTGCAGTGTATGGAGGGGTGTAAAGCAGTGCAGTGTGGTCTGGCAGTGGATAGTAGTGTAGGGAACAGTATAGTGGTGCAGGGTAGTGTACAGCAGTGCAGTGTGGTCTGGCAGTGAATAGTATGGTGGTATAGGGTAGTGTAGAGCAGTGTATGTTGTGTAGAGCAGTGCAGTGGATAGAGGGGTGCAGTGTATGGCGGGGTGGAAAGCAGTGCAGTGTGGTCTGGCAGTGGATAGTAGTGTAGGGAGCAGTTTGGTGGTGCAGTGTATGGAGGGGTGTAGTGCAGTGTGTAGAGGGGTGCAGTGTGGTGGTGCAGTGTAGAGGAGTGCAGTGTGGTCTGGCAGTGGATAGTGGTGTAGAGAGCAGTATGGTGGTGCAGGGTAGTGTAGAGCAGTGTATGGATGAATGTAGAGCAGTGCAGTGAGTAGAGGGGTGCAGTGTATGGAGGGGTATAAAGCAGTGCAGCATGGTCTGGCAGTGGATAGTAGTGTAGGAAGCAGGATGGTGGTGCAGGGTAGTGTACAGCAGTGCAGTGTGGTCTGGCAGTGGATAGTATGGTGGCATAGGGTAGTGTAGTGCAGTGGATAGAGGGGTGTAAAGCAGTGCAGTGTGGTCTGGCAGTGGATAGTAGTGTAGGGAGCAGTATGGTGGTGCAGTGTATGGAGTGTAGAGCAGTGCAGTGTGTACAGGGGTGCAATGTATGGAGGGGTGTAGAGGAGTGCAGTGTGGTCTGGCAGTGGGTAGTAGTGTAGGGAGCAGTATGGTGGTGCAGTGTATGGAGTGTAGAGCGGTGCAGTGTATGGAGGGGTGTAGAGAGTGCAGTGTGTAAAGGAGTGCAGTGTATGGAGGGGTGTAGAGGAGTGCAGTGTGGTCTGGCAGTGGATAGTATGGTGGTATAGGGCAATGTATGTAGTGTAGAGAGCAGTATGGTGGTGCAGGGTAGTGTAGTTCAGTGTATGTTGTGTAGATGGGTGCAGTGTATGGAGTATAGAGCAGTGCAGTGTGGTCTGGCAGTGGATTGTAGTGTAGGGAGCAGTATGGTGGTGCAGGGTAGTGTAGTGCAGTGTGTAGAAGGGTGCAGTGTAGTGTATGGAGGGGTGTAGAGGAGTCCAGTGTGGTCTGGCAGTGGATAGTAGTGTAGGGAGCAGTATGGTGGTGCAGGGTAGTGTAGTGCAGTGCGTAGAGGGGTGCAGTGTATGGAGTACAGAGCAGTGCAGTGTGGTCTGGCAGTGGGTAGTAGTGTAGGGAGCAGTATGGTGGTGTAGTGGAGTGCAGTGTATGGAGTAAAGAGCAGTGCAGTGAAGAGCAGTGCTGTGTATGTAGTGTAGGGCAGTGCAGTTTATGTAGTATAGGACAGTGTATGGAGTGTAGGGCAGTGTATGTAGTGTAGAGAGTAGTATGGAGGTATAGGGCAGTGCAGTGTAGGGCAGTGTATGGAGTGTAGAGAGCAGTATGGTGGTATAGGGTAGTGCAGTGCATGTAGTGCAGTGCATGTAGTGTAGGGCAGTGCGTGTAGTGTAGTGTAGGGCAGTACAGTGTATGTAGTGTAGGGCAGTGCAGTATATGTAGTGTAGGGCAGTGCATGGAGTGTAGAGTAGTGTAGTGCAGTGTATGGAGTGTAGTGTAGGGCAGTACAGTGTATGGAGTGTAGAGCAGTGTAGTGCAGTGTATGGAGTGTAGTGTAGGGCAGTACAGTGTATGGAGTGTAGAGCAGTGTATGTAGTGTAGAGAGTTTATAGGGCAGTGCAGTGTATGTAGTATAGAGAGTAGTATTGTGGTATAGGGCAGTGCAGTGTATGTATTGTAGAGCAGTGCAGTGTATGGAATATAGGGTAGTGCAGTGTAGAGAGTTTATAGGGCAGTGCAGTGTATGTAGTGTAGAGAGTTTATAGGGCAGTGCAGTGTATGGAGTATAGAGAGTAGTATGGTGTATAGGGCAGTGCAGTGTATGGAGTATAGAGAGTAGTATGGTGGTATAGGGCAGTGCAGTGTATGTAGTGTAGAGAGTTTATAGGGCAGTGCAGTGTATGTAGTGCAGTGTATGTAGTGTAGAGAGTTTATAGGGCAGTGCAGTGTATGGAGTGTAGAGCAGTGTATGTAGTATAGGGCAGTGCAGTGTATGGAGTGTAGAGCAGTGTATGTAGTGTAGAGAGTAGTATGGTGGTATATGGCAGTGCAGTGTATGGAGTGTAGGGCAGTGCAGTGTATGTAGTGTAGAGAGTTTATAGGGCAGTGCAGTGTATGTAGTGTAGAGCAGTGTATGTAGTGTAGAGAGTTTATAGGGCAGTGCAGTGTATGTAGTGTAGAGCAGTGCAGTGTATGGAGTGTAGAGCAGTGTATGTAGTATAGGGCAGTGCAGTGTATGTAGTGTAGAGCAGTGTAGAGAGTAGTATGGTGGTATATGGCAGTGCAGTGTATGGAGTGTAGGGCAGTGCAGTGTATGTAGTGTAGAGAGTTTATAGGGCAGTGCAGTGTATGGAGTATAGAGAGTAGTATGGTGGTATAGGGCAGTGCAGTGTATGGAGTGCAGGGCAGTGCAATGTATGGAGTGTAGAGAGTAGTATGGTGGTATAGGGCAGTGCAGTGTATGGAGTGTAGGGCAGTGCAGTGTATGTAGTATAGGGCAGTGCAGTGTATGGAGTGTATAGCAGTGTATGTAGTGCAGTGTATGTAGTGTAGAGAGTTTATAGGGCAGTGCAGTGTATGTAGTGTAGAGCAATGTATGTAGTGTAGAGAGTTTATAGGGCAGTGCAGTGTATGGAGTATAGAGAGTAGTATGGTGGTATAGGGCAGTGCAGTGTATGGAGTGTAGGGCAGTGCTGTGTATGTAGTGTAGTATAGGGCAGTGCAGTGTATGGAGTGTAGGGCAGTGCAGTGTATGTAATGTAGTATAGGGCAGTGCAGTGTATGGAGTGTAGGGCAGTGCAGTGTATGTAATGTAGAGCAGTGTATGTAGTGTAGAGAGTTTATAGGGCAGTGTATGTAGTGTAGAGCAGTGTATGTAGTGCAGTGTATGTAGTGTAGAGAGTTTATAGGGCAGTGCAGTGTATGGAATGTAGAGCAGTGTATGTAGTATAGGGCAGTGCATGGAGTGTAGAGCAGTGTATGTAGTATAGGGCAGTGCAGTGTATGGAGTGTAGAGCAGTGTATGTAGTGTAGAGTGTTTATAGGGCAGTGCAGTGTATGTAGTGTAGAGCAGTGTATGTAGTATAGGGCAGTGCAGTGCATGTAGTGTAGAGCAGTGTATGTAGTATAGGGCAGTGCATGTAGTGTAGAGCAGTGTATGTAGTGCTGTGTATGTAGTGTAGAGAGTAGTATATGGCAGTGCAGTGTATGGAGTGTATGTAGTGCAGTGTATGTAGTGTAGAGAGTTTATAGGGCAGTGCAGTGTATGTAGTATAGAGCAGTGTATGTAGTGCTGTGTATGTAGTGTAGAGAGTAGTATGGTGGTATATGGCAGTGCAGTGTATGGAGTGTAGGGCAGTGCAGTGTATGTAGTGTAGAGCAGTGTATGTAGTGCAGTGTATGGAGTATAGAGAGTAGTATGGTGGTATATGGCAGTGCAGTGTATGGAGTGTAGGGCAGTGCAGTGTATGTAGTGTAGAGAGTTTATAGGGCAGTGCAGTGTATGGAGTGTAGAGCAGTGTATGTAGTGCAGTGTATGGAGTATAGAGAGTAGTATGGTGGTATAGGGCAGTGCAGTGTATGGAGTGTAGGGCAGTGTATGTAGTGTAGAGAGTAGTATGGTGGTATAGGGCAGTGCAGTGTATGTAGTATAGGGCAGTGTATGTAGTGTAGAGAGTTTGTAGGGCAGTGCAGTGTATGTAGTGTAGAGAGTTTATAGGGCAGTGCAGTGTATGTAGTGTAGAGCAGTGTATGTAGTATAGGGCAGTGTATGGAGTGTAGAGCAGTGTATGTAGTATAGGGCAGTGCAGTGTATGTAGTGTAGAGCAGTGTATGTAGTGTAGAGAGTTTATAGGGCAGTACAGTGTATGGAGTGTAGAGCAGTGTATGTAGTGCAGTGTATGGAGTGTAGAGCAGTGTATGTAGTGTAGAGAGTAGTATGGTGGTATAGGGCAGTGCAGTGTATGGAGTGCAGGGCAGTGCAATGTATGGAGTGTAGAGAGTAGTATGGTGGTATAGGGCAGTGCAGTGTATGGAGTGTAGGGCAGTGCAGTGTATGGAGTGTATAGCAGTGTATGTAGTGCAGTGTATGTAGTGTAGAGAGTTTATAGGGCAGTGCATTATATGTAGTGTAGAGCAGTGTATGTAGTGTAGAGCGTTTATAGGGCAGTGCATTATATGTAGTGTAGAGCAGTGTATGTAGTGCAGTGTATGTAGTGTAGAGCGTTTATAGGGCAGTGCAGTGTATGTAGTGTAGAGCAGTGAATGTAGTATAGGGCAGTGCAGTGTTTGGAGCGTAGAGCAGTGTATGTAGTATAGTGTAGAGCAGTGTATGTAGTGTAGAGAGTAGTATGGTGGTATAGGGCAGTGCAGTGTATGGAGTGTAGGGCAGTGCAGTGTATGGAGTGTAGGGCAGTGTATGTAGTGTAGAGAGCATGTAGTGTAGAGCAGTGTATGGAGTGCAGTGTATGGAGTGTAGAGAGTAGTATGGTGGTATAGGGCAGTGCAGTATGGTGGTATAGGGTAGTGTAGAGCAGTGTAGGGTAGTGCAGTGTATGGAGTGTAGAGCAGTGTATGTAGTGCAGTGTATGTAGTATAGGGCAGTGTATGTAGTGTAGAGAGTAGTATGGTGGTATAGGGTAGTGCAATGTATTGAGTGTAGGGCAGTGCAGTATGGTGGTATAGGGTAGTGTAGTGTAGAGCAGTGTATGGAGTGTAGAGAGTTTATAGGGCAGTGCAGTGTATGGAGTGTAGAGCAGTGTATGTAGTATAGGGCAGTGCAGTGTATGGAGTGTAGAGCAGTGTATGTAGTATAGGGCAGTGTAGGTGGTATAGGGCAGTGCAGTGTATGGAGTGTAGAGCAGTGAATGTAGTATAGGGCAGTGCAGTGTTTGGAGCGTAGAGAAGTGTATGTAGTATAGTGTAGAGCAGTGTATGTAGTGTAGAGAGTAGTATGGTGGTATAGGGCAGTGCAGTGTATGGAGTGTAGGGCAGTGTATGTAGTGTAGAGCAGTGTATGTAGTGTAGAGCAGTGTATGGAGTGCAGTGTATGTAGTGTAGAGAGTAGTATGGTGGTATAGGGTAGTGCAATGTATGGAGTGTAGGGCAGTGCAGTATGGTGGTATAGGGTAGTGTAGAGCAGTGTAGGGTAGTGCAGTGTATGGAGTGTAGAGCAGTGTATGTAGTGCAGTGTATGTAGTATAGGGCAGTGTATGTAGTGTAGAGAGTAGTATGGTGGTATAGTGTAGAGCAGTGTATGGAGTGTAGAGAGTTTATAGGGCAGTGCAGTGTATGGAGTGTAGAGCAGTGTATGTAGTATAGGGCAGTGCAGTGTATGGAGTGTAGAGCAGTGTATGTAGTGCAGTGTATGTAGTATAGGGCAGTGTATGCAGTGTAGGTGGTATAGGGCAGTGCAGTGTTTGGAGCGTAGAGCAGTGTATGTAGTATAGTGTAGAGCAGTGTATGTAGTGTAGAGAGTAGTATGGTGGTATAGGGCAGTGCAGTGTATGGAGTGTAGGGCAGTGTATGTAGTGTAGAGCAGTGTATGGAGTGCAGTGTATGGAGTGTAGAGAGTAGTATGGTGGTATAGGGTAGTGCAGTGTATGGAGTGTAGGGCAGTGCAGTATGGTGGTATAGGGTAGTGTAGAGCAGTGTATGGAGTGTAGAGCAGTGTATGTAGTGCAGTGTATGTAGTATAGGGCAGTGTATATAGTGTAGGTGGTATAGGGCAGTGCAGTGTATGGAGTGTAGGGCAGTGCAGTATGGTGGTATAGGGTAGTGTAGAGCAGTGTATGGAGTGTAGAGCAGTGTATGTAGTGCAGTGTATGTAGTATAGGGCAGTGTATATAGTGTAGGTGGTATAGGGCAGTGCAGTGTATGGAGTGTAGGGCAGTGCAGTATGGTGGTATAGGGTAGTGTAGTGTAGGGCAGTGCAGTGTATGGAGTATAGGGCAGGGCAGTGGGTAGAAGTGGTGGGCAGGGAGGGTGATCAGTGGATGGAGGAGCGGAGTTGTGGGTCGGCTCCCGGTGCGGTGTACAGCGGATCCCGGTGATCGGTTCTGTGCCCGGCTCTCGGTGACTGACGTGGAGCAGCAGCAGCAGCAGATCGGAAGTGAATGGGGGGCGGGGCGCATGCGCAGTGCGGCGCTGGCTGTGTCTGTGTCCCCGGGTCCCTCCCGTGTGTCCCGGTTCCCGGGTCCCTCCCTCCCGGTGCCGGCTCTCCCCCCAGCCAAGCGGATGTGCTTCAGGAAGAGACCGGGCTCCGCTGCTGCCCAAATCGTGAGTACGAGCTTCCCCCTCCTTCCCTACCCGGCTCAATCACTACAGAGGGCTCTGATCCGGGGTCCCTCCAACCGTGCCTGGCTGTCCGGGGCTCCCACCGAGCCGGAGCCCCGCTCCTCTTCCTGCACCTCCCATTACGGCTGCCACCTCATCCTTTTAAACTGGAACACACAATAATCACACAGCTTCTGTGGCTGATTAAGGTGCTAATTAAACTCACTTGGTGCCTCCTGTGCATTATATCAGCCTCAGATCCTGTGTGCTTATTATGTGTCCTGGGATAAAGGGATGAGGGGACAACCCTAGATCTCATCTACCCCATACAACCCTGCACCCCCCTCCACCATACAACCCTGCACCCCCCTCCACCATACAACCCTGCACCCCCCTCCACCATACAACCCCGCACCCCCCTCCACCATACAACCCCGCACCCCCCTCCACCATACAACCCCGCACCCCCCTCCACCATATAACCCCGCACCCGACCACCCCATACAACCCCGCACCCCCCTCCACCATACAACCCCGCACCCCCCTCCACCATACATCCCTGCACCCGACCACCCCATACAACCCCGCACCCCCCTCCACCATACAACCCCGCACCCCCCTCCACCATACAACCCCGCACCCCCCTCCACCATACAACCCCGCACCCCCCTCCACCATACAACCCCGCACCCCCCTCCACCATACAATCCTGCACCCCCCTCCACCATACAATCCTGCACCCCCCTCCACCATACAACCCCGCACCCCCCTACCCCATACAACCCCGCACCCCCCTACACCATACAGCCCCGCACCCGACCACCCCATACAACCCTGCACCCCCCTCCACCATACAACCCTGCACCCCCCTCCACCATACAACCCTGCACCCCCCTCCACCATACAACCCCGCACCCTCTACACCATACAATCCCCAACCCATACTTATCACTCTACACCCCCCACCATACACCACTGCCCTCCACTAATTTACTGTACACAAACCCCCCCCCCCATACAACACTGCTCTCCACTGATCTACTCTATAACCCCCCCCCCAACTCTGCATTCCACTGATCTACTCTACAACCCCCCCCCAACTCTGCATTCCACTGATCTACTCTACAACCCCCCCCCCCAACTCTGCACTCCACTGATCTACTCTACAACCCCCCCCCCCAACTCTGCATTCCACTGATCTACTCTACAACCCCCCCCCCAACTCTGCACTCCACTGATCTACTCTACAACCCCCCCCCCCCCAACTCTGCATTCCACCCCCCCCCCAACTCTGCATTCCACTGATATACTCTACAACCCCCCCCCCAACTCTGCATTCCACTGATCTACTCTACAACCCCCCCCCCCCAACTCTGCACTCCACTGATCTACTCTACAACCCCCCCCAACTCTGCACTCCACTGATCTACTCTACAACCCCCCCCCCAACTCTGCACTCCACTGATCTACTCTACAACCCCCCCCCCCAACTCTGCACTCCACTGATCTACTCTACAACCCCCCCCCCAACTCTGTACTCCACTGATCTACTCTACAACCCCCCCCCCAACTCTGTACTCCACTGATCTACTCTACAACCCCCCCCCAACTCTGCACTCCACTGATCTACTCTACACAACCCCCTTCCTCATACAACTCTGCACTCCATTGACCTACTCTACACAACCCCTCCCCCCCATGCAACTTTGCATCCCACTTATCTACTGTACACAACCCCCCTCATCTACTCTACTCAGCCCTCCACTATATACAACACTGCACCCCTCAATTGTCACCACTGCACCCCTTACCCCATACTGATCACTCTACACAACTCCCCCACTCCTCATCCCATACAACAGTGCACCCCATACTCGTCTACTGTACAAAACCCTGCACCCCATACACCCCCCCCCCACCTTACTGATCTATTCTACACAACACTTCACCCCTCACCACAAACTGATCTACTCTGCAGAATACTGCACCCCTCACTATACACCCCACCCCACTCTACAGAACACTACACCCCTCACTATACGCCCTGCCCCACTCTACAGAACACTACACCCCTCACTATACGCCCTGCCCCACTCTACAGAACACTACACCCCTCACTATACACCCTAACCCACTCTACAGAACACTGCACCCCTCACTATACACCCTGCCCCACTCACTATTCAGCCTGTCTTATTCTACAGAATATTGCACCCCTCACTATACACCCTGACCCACTTTACAGAATACTGCACCCCCCCCCCCCCCTTATTCAGCCAGTCCCACTCTACAGAACACTTACACCTCTCACTATTCAGCCTGTCCCACTCTACAGAACACTGCATTCCTCACTATAAGCCCTGCCCCATTCTACAGAATAACGTACCCCTTACTGTACACCCTGCCCCACTCTAAAGAACACTGCACCCCCCCCCCCCACTATTATGCCTGCCCCGCTCTACACAATACTTCACCCCTTACTAAACACCCTGCCCCACTCTACAGAACACTGCACCCCTCACTATACACCCTGCCCCACTCTACAGAATACTGCACCCCTCACTATACACCATGCCCCACTCTACAGAATACTGCACCCCTCACTATTAATCATGCCCCACTCTACAGAATACTGCACACCTTACTTTATTGGGTGTATTGTGAGGGATGCAGTTACTGCGCCCCTCACTATTCAGCCTTCCCCACGCTACAGAATACTTCACCCCTCACTATACCCCCTGGCCCACTTTACAGAATACTTCACCCCTCACTATACACCCTGCCCCACTCTACAGAATACTACTACCCTCACTATATGCCCTGACCTACTCTACAGAATATTGTACCCCTTACTATGCACCCTGACCCACTCTACAAAACACAGGCACCCCTCACTATACATTCTGCCACACTCTACAGAACACTACACCCCTCACTATTCAGCCTGCCCTACTCTACATACACTGCACCCCTCATTATACTCCTTTCTGCCCCACTCTACAGAACACTACACCCCTCACTATATACCCTGCCCCACTCTACAGAATACTGCACCCCTCACTATACACCCTGCCCCACTCTACAGAATACTGCACCCCTCACTATACACCCTGCCCCACTCTACAGAATACTGCACCCCTCACTATACACCCTGCCCCACTCTACAGAACACTACACCCCTCACTATACACCCTGCCCCACTCTACAGATACTGCACCCCTCACTATTAATCCTGCCCCACTCTACAGAATACTGCACCCCTCACTATACACCTTGCCCCACTCTACAGAACACTACACCCCTCACTATACACTCTGCCCCACTCTATAGAACACTGCACCCCTCACTATTCAGCCTGCCCAACTCTACAGAATTCTACACCCTTCACTATTAAGCCTGCCCCACTCTAGAGAATACTGCACCCCTTATTATACACCCTGCCCCACTCTACAGATCACTGCACCCCTCCCTATACACCCTGCCCCACTCTACAGAATACTGCATCCCTCACTATTCACCCTGCCCCTCACTATTCACCCTGCCCCACTCTACAGAATACTGCATCCCTCACTATTCACCCTGCCCCTCACTATTCACCCTGCCCAACTCTACAGAATTCTACACCCTTCACTATTAAGCCTGCCCCACTCTAGAGAATACTGCACCCCTTATTATACACCCTGCCCCACTCTACAGATCACTGCACCCCTCCCTATACACCCTGCCCCACTCTACAGAATACTGCATCCCTCACTATTCACCCTGCCCCTCACTATTCACCCTGCCCCACTCTACAGAATACTGCATCCCTCACTATTCACCCTGCCCCTCACTATTCACCCTGCCCCACTCTACAGAACACTGCATCCCTCCCTATACACCCTGCCCCACTCTACAGAATACTGCACCCCTTACTATACACCCTGCCCCACTCTACAGATCACTGCACCCCTCACTATACACCCTGCCCCACTCTACAGAATACTGCACCCCTTACTATACACCCTGCCCCACTCTACAGATCACTGCATCCCTCACTATTCACCCTGCCCCTCACTATTCACCCTGCCCCACTCTACAGAACCCCTCTACTATTCAGTCTGCCCCACTCCATATAATACTACACCTCTGACTATATATACCACTTCACCCCTCACTATTTACTATGCCTCCACCCTATACTGTTCCACATTGAGTAACACAGCACCCTGACTATTTACTCTGCTCCAACCCCATACTGATTCACTCTAATTAACACTGCACTCTGATTATACTAGAGAGCCCCCACCATTCCCATGTATAGTGCTACACCCATTACTATGCACCCTGCCCCCACCCTGTGCAATTCCTTCCTAATACTGTGAAAGCCTACATTGTATAAAACTGTACTTCTTTAGGATGTTCCCTACTCACTTCTTTTCCTAGGGGGGCCCCACTTTGTAAAATACTGCACCTTTGTACTGTGAACATTGCCCCATTATAGTACTAGGGAGCCCCATTCTGTACTCAGCCACATCCCCACACCACCTCTACTAACACATGCACCCCCTTCCTTCATATACACCCCCTGTTAGTACTGGGGGGCCCTACTCGACACTACCCCCTTACTTTGTACTTGTCCCTATCCCATGGTGCTCACTAGTGCTGCTTAAGAGTCCCACTCTCTAAAATATTGCACCCCCTATCTACTACCCTGTCCCCCCCCCATACTACCTTCTCTTAGTACTGGGGAGCCCACTCTCTATATTACTGCACCCCCTTCAATATACCCCTCCCTTACCACAGTACTACTTCCTCATCTGCTACAGGTATGGCAGCCCTATACTTCAAAGTATTGCATTTTATAATATATCTATACCTCCCCCTTCTCTAATACTTCCCCCTTATCTCCTCCTAGTACCGGGGTACCACCTTGATTCCTGGGCCTATTCTCAATAACCGTCCACCTTCTACCATACAGTTACCAATTTCACCATGTTTCTGGTACTAGGACTCCTATTACCTATACATACCCTTGTCCTGCAACCCCTCCCTCTGGTTGCAGGAACCATAACACAGTGGTCCTCAACCCTGGCCTACAGGGCCCACTAACAGGCCAGGTTTTAAGTATTACCTTGGGGAGATGCAGACTAGAATACTGCAATCACTGAGCAGCAAATGAGATCACCTGGGATGTATTTCAGTTATCTTGCAAACCTGGCCTGTTAGTGGGCCCTGTAGGCCAGGGTTGAGGACCACTGCCATAACATACCCCTGTCCCAAAACTTCTGGTATTATGTTTGAACTCCACAAAACTTTCAACTTCTCCATGTGATACCCCAGTGAGCTGTACGCCCTTGTAGCAAGCACCCCCCTTCCATATACTCTTCCGGAACCCAGTTAAATAATACCCCATATCTTCTCTGTAGGTATCGGAGCCCCATCTGCACCTGAATCCAGTACCACCCAGTCACTTATACCATAGCATACCCCATCACCGCAGAATCCCCCCCTTCCTGTATTGGGGGGGACTGTACCCCTTATCAGGCCCTTGGATCAAAGGGAACTGAGAAATAACAGAGCCTTCCCTTACCATCCATTCATCCCCTACAGATCAAAAGGCCTAATGGGTACGGAAGGGGGCCACATTTTACTTTTCATGCCCTCCGATGCCAACGGGGCAACTTGAGCTCTTCATATTGTTTAATTTAATATGACGAGGGAACATTTATTGTACGTGAATTCTGTGTGTGAAGGGTTAACCAGGGGGCCCAAAAAAAAAAATGCACTTTTCAGGGCCTGGAGTGATGTGTCTGTAACATAGTTACTAATTGTAGCCAGTGAGTGTATATGTAGTGATACATGATTGAAGGACTGAATGGGAGACTGAGGTTGACTCTTCATATGTTGTAAAAGGATACAAATGTATAAATATAGATCTGTACACACAGGCAGGATTTTTTTCCTCTTTACATATGTCTTTAGTTTAGCAATCCTCATGTGGTGTGTGTTTTTCCCCTGTGCATGTCATTGTATGTGTGTAGCAATCTTCTCTTCACCGAGGGGGGAAGCTCTCTGCAAGCTTCGTGTGTTATGACTGTCCATCGGGATTTCAGAAGACAGAAGGAGAGATGCCCACACGGCAATATTAGATTAAGCTTTTCATTGTCCCCTGCCTTGTTGTGTATACAGTAAAATGCTTTTGTCAATGCTCTGTGTGATGTAGCAGACCCGCCAATGGAGCCACGGTGAAGGATTAATGTTTGATCTGTGCTCAGATTTATGTTACTCGTTTAGATCGTTGACAGACTTCCACGGCACTTTGGCTACGTAGGCCACCAGCGTCGGGTTCTACTCCCCAAAGCAGAATGGCTACGTAGGCCACCAGCGTCGGGTTCTACTCCCCAAAGCAGAATGGCTACATAGGCCACCAGCGTCAAGATCTGTTCCCCAAAGCAGAATGGCTACGTAGGCCACCAGCGTCAGGCTCTGCTCCGCAAAGCATAATGGCTACGTAGGCCACCAGCGTCAGGCTCTGCTCCCCAAAGCAGAATGGCTACATAGGCCACCAGAGTCAGGCTCTGCTCCCCAAAGGAGAATGGCTACGTAGGCCACCAGCATCAAGATCTGCTCCCTAAAGCAGAATGGCTACGTAAATAAGCCGCCAGCGTCAGGCTCTGCTCCCCAAAGCAGAATGGCTAAGTAGGCCACCAGGGTCAAGCTCTGCTCCCCAAAGCAGAATGGCTACGTAGGCCACCAGCATCAGGCTCTGCTTCCCAAAGCAGAATGGCTACGTAGGCCACCAGCATCAGGCTCTGCTCCCCAAAGCAGAATGGCTATGTAGGCCACCAGAGTCAGGCTCTGCTCCCCAAAGCAGAATGGCTACGTAGGCCACCAGCGTCAAGCTCTGTTCCCCAAAGCAGAATGGCTACGTAGGCCACCAGAATCAGGCTCTGCTTCCCAAAGCAGAATGGCTACGTAGGCCACCAGCATCAGGCTCTGCTCCCCAAAGCAGAATGGCTACGTAGGCCACCAGCGTCAAGCTCTGCTCCCCAAAGCAGAATGGCTACGTAGGCCACCAGCGTCAGGCTCTGCTCCCCAAAGCAGAATGGCTACCTAAGCCACCAGCGTCGAGCTCTGCTGCCCAAAGCAGAATGGCTACGTAGGCCACCAGCGTCAAGCTCTGCTCCTCAAAGCAGAATGGCTATGTAGGCCACCAGAGTCAGGCTCTGCTCCCCAAAGCAGAATGGCTACGTAGGCCACCAGGGTCAAGCTCTGCTCCCCAAAGGAGAATTGCTATGTAGGCCACCAGAGTCAGGCTCTGCTCCCCAAAGCAGAATGGCTATGTAGGCCACCAGCGTCAAGCTCTGCTCCTCAAAGCAGAATGGCTATGTAGGCCACCAGGGTCAAGCTCTGCTCCCCAAAGGAGAATTGCTATGTAGGCCACCAGAGTCAGGCTCTGCTCTCTAAAGGAGCTTACAATCTAACGTGCCTTTTTGCATGGGTGCAAAGCGTTGTTTTACATGGTTGGTAAAGGGCAGAAATCTGGATGCGTAAGGTGTTTGTAAGATTTAGATAGAGGTGTGTGGTAATTGGGCTGTCTAGGACAATATTGTATCTGCCCTTGTATGGTTGTTTATACATGGTTTATGGGATGTAATCCAGAGCAAACCAGCATGATCATAAAAATATACAGTAATGGGAACTAAACCCAGGAACCCCAGTGCTGAAAGCATGCATTCACCCTGCTTGAGGGCTATTTGGTTTTAAATGAAGTTGTTCTACCCTCGTGGTCAACTCTCCTGATATGGGGGGCCACAAGTGTGGCCCCTGACATCACCAGAGGGCCGCGCATAAAATTCAGTAAATAATAATTATCAGAGACAGTAGACACACAACAGGATATAGTCAGAGACTATGGACTTGATACAAGAGATGATTAGAGACTGTTAATGTAGTATAGGAGATGGTCAAAGACTGTGGGCACGATACAAGAGATGATCAGAGACCGCACAAATAATACAAGAAATGGTCAGAAATGGTCTCCTCCCGCCCCTCTCCTCCTGCGTGTGCACTGCAGGAAGTGTGAAGCTAAGTAGTTGAATTTGATCATTCAGCTGCTGGGCTTCACATTTCCCATGGTGCACACAGGAGGAGAGGAGCGGGAGGAGAAGAAACAGAACGGCTCTCTCCTGTCCCATCTCTGCACAGGAGGAAGAACTGTCAGTGCAGGCTCTGGGCTGTATGAGAGAGAAGCTGCTGAGTCCTGCTGAGGAGGCACTGATAGGTGGCATTGATGAGCACTGATATGACTGCACTGATTATCAGTGTAAACAATGTAAAAACAGTTTTGCCGTTTAACGGCTCTCTTTTCCTCAGACGGAACAGCGTGGGAAAGGACTGCTGATAACCGGAAAGTCTGCTTACATGTGATCACTTGATCACATGGTAAAGGGGCACTGTGATTGGCCACAGAGCGGGCTGGATGCGTGCCCCAGGAGACAGATGGGAGGCAGGGTTCTTGGAGGATGTCCATGGATGCCTTCACAGAACTGGAACCCTCTGGGCTTGGATGAAAGGGGGAGGGGGGGGGGCTCTTCATGGATTCTAGTTATGCTCCTGGGTCAGAGACTGCAGACATGATACAAGTGATGGTCAGAGACTGCAGCTTGATACAAAAGATGGTCAGAGACTGCAGACATAATACAAGAGATTTTCAGAGACTGCAAACATAATACAAGAGATGGTCAGAGACTGCGGACAATATACAAGAGATGGTCAGAGACTGCAGACATAATACAAGAGATGGTCAGAGACTGCGGACAGTATACAAGAGATGGTCAGAGACTGCGGACAATATACAAGAGATAGTCAGAGACTGCAGACGTAATACAAGCGATGGTCAGAGACTGCGGACAATATACAAGAGATAGTGAGAGACTGCAGACGTAATACAAGCGATGGTCAGAGACTGCAGACATAATACAAGAGATGGTCAGAGACTGCAGCATCATACAAGAGATGGTCAGAGACTGCAGCATGATACAAGAGATGGTCAGAGACTGCAGCATGATACAAGAGATGGTCAGAGACTGCAGCATGATACAAGAGATGGTCAGAGACTGCAGCATGATACAAGAGATGGTCAGAGACTGCAGACATAATACAAGAGATGGTCAGAGACTGTGGACAATATACAAGAGATGGTCAGAGAATGCGGACAATATACAAGAGATGGTCAGAGAATGCGGACAATATACAAGAGATGGTCAGAGACTGCGGACAATATACAAGAGATGGTCAGAGACTGCGGACAATATACAAGAGATGGTCAGAGACTGCGGACAATATACAAGAGATGGTCAGAGAATGCGGACAATATACAAGAGATGGTCAGAGACTGCGGACAATATACAAGAGATGGTCAGAGACTGCGGACAATATACAAGAGATGGTCAGAGACTGCGGACAATATACAAGAGATGGTCAGAGACTGCGGACAATATACAAGAGATGGTCAGAGACTGCGGACAATATACAAGAGATGGTCAGAGACTGCGGACAATATACAAGAGATGGTCAGAGACTGCGGACAATATACAAGAGATGGTCAGAGACTGCGGACAATATACAAGAGATGGTCAGAGACTGCGGACAATATACAAGAGATGGTCAGAGACTGCGGACAATATACAAAAGATAGTCAGAGACTGCGGACATAATACAAGAGATGGTCATAGACTGCAGACATAATACAAGAGATGGTCAGAGACTGCAGACATGATACAAGAGATGGTCAGAGACTGCAGACATGATACAAGAGATGGTCAGAGACTACATACATAATAGATGGTCAGAGACTGCAGCATGATACAAGAGATGGTCAGAGACTGCAGACATAATACAAGAGAAGGTCAGAGACTGCAGCATGATACAAGAGAAGGTCAGAGACTGCAGCATGATACAAGAAATGGTCAGGGACTGCAGCATAATGGAGATAATGGGCATGGTGCAGGAGACTGTGAACCTATTATAGAAGTTGTTGGAGACTAGGGACATGCTTTGGGAGACTACCTGGTT
The DNA here is from genome assembly GCF_965119305.1 of Pelophylax lessonae. NCBI lineage: Eukaryota > Metazoa > Chordata > Amphibia > Anura > Ranidae > Pelophylax > Pelophylax lessonae. The sequence continues at coordinate 207,094,003 of NC_138778.1, forward strand.
GTTGGAAGATACACAGTAGTATACAGCACCCCTTACATAATCAGAAATAGGGTTACCAACCCTAGAATTGAATGTTCTTTCCCGAAAAAAGTTTTATTATTTTTCCACTGCCTGATGACAGAAATTAAAATGAAAGCACCACCCCACTAAGAGGCAACAATCCAAAAAAGTAGTCAGCATGGTTTCAGGGGTTCAAGAGTGCCCCCTTCATCAGGGCTTTATTGACACCAATGTGAATTAATGAAAAAGTGAACTGAACCTTTTAGTGTTATTTTTTTCCACTGTGATTTCAAGCACATGCCTTGTCAACAGCTGAATGGAGACCTGTACCTGGGAAATATCTGTGGTCTGCTATTACCGGTACTTTCTTTCTGAAAATGCTACTTGCTTGGCTCTAAGCTGTTCCTATGTCTGTGATACTTCCTGAGTCATTGATCTAGAACATGGCTATGCAAACTGTGGCCCTCCAGCTGTTGCAAAACTACAAGTCCCATCATGCCTCTGCCTCTGGGTGTCATGCTTGTAGCTGTCAGTCTTGCTATGCCTCATGGGACTTGTAGTTCTGCAACAGCTGGAGGGCCACAGTTTGCAAATCCCTGATCTAGAACAAATGTGCACATAGGATGTTTGGACTTCACTGGTTGCATGCTTGGTTAAGGCCCCTGAATCCAAGAGTGCTGCAGTCAAGGGATCTATATAACGGTCAGTTGCCATTTTCAGAAGGAAGTTGTCAATGCCATTCTCTGCCCACTGAGCAGACTAATGCTAGAGACTTTGTTTTTACATCTGGAGCGTAGACCAGCACCTATCTTGTCTTTCTGGCAACCAGATTGCCTTTTATCTTCCCCTGCCATATACAAAGGACCAATCTCATTGGATGCCATGGATAGCAGGAATAGTCATTTATTTTTTACAGCTTCTTATATAGTGCCATCAAGGAGCTTACAATCTAAGGTCCCTAGCTCCTACATACAAATACTAGGGCCAGTTTAGACAGGAGCAAATTAACCTACCGCATGTCTTTGGCGTGTGGGAGGAAACTGGAGTACCCAGAGGAAACCCATGCAGGCACAGGGAGAATATACAAACTCCAGGAAGGTAGTGTCGTGGTTGGCATTCGAACCAAAAACCCTAGAGCTGCCAGGCAAAAGTGCTAACCACTACACCACTGTGCTGCCCACTCATTACCCTCCATGACTTTGAAGTGGGTTGTTTTTTGTATGAAGGATGCTTCTGAGAAGATCAGACTATGACTTCCCAGGGACTCCAGTGTCACCTAGTCATGACATTAGGCTTTACAAACCATTTACCACCATTATACGGGCAGAACAATGGATTAGTGATCTGCACTTCTGCCATGCAGCACTGGAGTCTTCCATTCAAAACCTGACCAGGATACTATCTGCATGGAGTTTGCATGTTCCCCTGTGCTTGCGTGGGCTTCTTCCAGATACTTTGGTTTCCTCCCATAATCCAGGGCATACTGGCAGGTTAATTGACTCCTGCCTAAACTGGCACCAGTATGGGAAGTATGGATCTTAGATTGTAAGCTCCTTAACCACTTCAGCCCCGGAAGATTTTACCCCCTTCCTGACCAGGCCCTATTTTGCGATTCGGCACTGTTATTTTAACGGACAATTGCGCGGCATGCGATGCTGTACCCAAACAAAATCTAGGTCCTTTTTTTTCCCACAAATAGAGCTTTCTTTTGGTGGTAAACTTTTTTTTGAGAGGGAGGGGTTATGTGTGTCCCTAGGGGCGTGATTCTAACTGTGATTGGCTGTGGCTTGAGGTGTAGGAACAGTGATCAACGGTCCTACATAGTAGGGCTGCCACGACGCGTCGTCGACGTGCGTGAAAAGCGTCGATGCGTCAACACGTGACGTCACACGCCCCCTGGCCGGCCGCCGCGTGGCGCTTGAAGCATTGCCGGCCAGGTGAAATTCCCCCGCCGGGCTCCGTCGGAGACAAGAGGTGAGCGCTGACCGTCTCCAGCACCCCTGTACTCCCTGTACTGCCTGTACTGCCACAGCTTCTCCTGCAACACACATTCGCCATCCTCCCCGATCACCCAGCTACTTAGACATATCACATGTGCGGCGCTACACCGGCTTGTAATGGCCTGTACTAGGTGGGAGGGCTTACTGGGGGGTCTGTACTGGGAGGGGGGGCTTATTAAGTGGTCTGTACAGTACAGACCACTTAGTAAGCCCCCCTCCCAGTACAGACCCCCCAGTAAGCCCTCCCACCTAGTACAGACCCCTTAGTAAGCCCCCCCTCCCAGTGCAGACCCCTCAGTAAGCCCTCCCACCTAGTACAGTCTGTACTGGGTGGGAGGGCTTACTGAGGGGTCTGCACTGGGAGGGGGGGGCTTACTAAGGGGTCTGTACTAGGTTGGAGGGCTTACTGAGGGGTCTGTACTAGTGTACTGGGAGGGGGGCTTACTAAGTGGTCTGTACAGTGCAGACCACTTAGTAAGCCCCCCTTCCAGTGCAGACCCCTCAGTAAGCCCTCCCACCTAGTACAGACCCCTTAGTAAGCCCCCCCTCCCAGTGCAGACCCCTCAGTAAGCCCTCCCACCTAGTACAGTCTGTACTGGGTGGGAGGGCTTACTGAGGGGTCTGCACTGGGAGGGGGGGCTTACTAAGGGGTCTGTACTAGGTTGGAGGGCTTACTGAGGGGTCTGCACTAGTGTACTGGGAGGGGGGCTTACTAAGTGGTCTGTACAGTGCAGACCACTTAGTAAGCCCCCCTTCCAGTGCAGACCCCTCAGTAAGCCCTCCCACCTAGTACAGACCCCTTAGTAAGCCCCCCCTCCCAGTGCAGACCCCTCAGTAAGCCCTGTACTAGGTGGGAGGGCTTACTGAGGGGTCTGCACTGGGAGGGGGGGGCTTACTAAGGGGTCTGTACTAGGTGGGAGGGCTTACTGAGGGGTCTGCACTGGGAGGGGGGGGCTTACTAAGTGGTCTGTACTGGGTGGGAGGGCTTACTGAGGGGTCTGTACTGGGAGGGGGGCTTAGTAAGTGGTCTGTACTAGGTGGGAGGGCTTACTGAGGGGTCTGTACTGGGGGGGGGCTTAGTAAGTGGTCTGTACTAGGTGGGAGGGCTTACTGAGGGGTCTGTACTGGGAGGGGGGGCTTAGTAAGTGGTCTGTACTAGGTGGAAGGGCTTACTGAGGGGTCTGCACTGGGAGGGGGGCTTACTAAGTGGTCTGTACTAGGTGGGAGGGCTTACTGTGGGGTCTGTACTGGGAGGGGGCTTACTGAGGGGTCTGTATTAATTACAGGATTAATTAGCTAATCAAAAAAACACTAAATTAAGCAAAAAAAATAAACTAAAAATAATCGTTAGATTAGTCGACTAATCGTAAAAATAATCGATAGATTAGTCGACAGACAAATTAATCGTTAGTTACAGCCCTACTACATAGTAGAACCGTATGATCACTACTCTTACACAGGGAGAATGACAGGCGGCTTGTTTACATTAGCCGCCTGCCTTTCTCCTGCTCTAACGGATGATCGCGAGTGACCGGCGGACATCGGGTCCGCCGGTCACACGCGCGGGGGGGTCCGTGACCGCGCAGGAGTGCGCTTCCGGCGGCGCTCGCTCCCTAGACCCTCACAGGCTAGCGGCGTAGTACTACGTCGCTTTGCCTGTGAGGTGCTGACTGCCGCAGTAAATAGTCGTGCGGCGGTCGGCAAGCGGTTAAAAAATCTAAATTTTTTAAAATTTTAGGCCAATTTGTTTTCTGCTACATATTTTTGGTAAAAAGAAATTGCAATAAGCGTATTTTGATTGGTGGCGCGCGCTCTCCCCCTAGCTGCCTGCGTGTGACCGACGTAGAGCTACGTCGGTTTGCCCAGGAGCGGCTCCCTGCCGCAGTAAATCTGCGGCGGACGGGCGGTCGGCTAGTGGTTAAAGTGTTACTAAACCCACAACAGTCTGTATATACAGTAAAGCATGCTTGTTATAGTCACGGTGGAACCTAAGTGGTTAATCCTCTGCATTGTGTAAAAAGGCTGTTTGATCCTGTCTTCTGCGTTCCTCCCCTTCTTTTACTGTCCCCAATCCAATTGCTGATAGAACAGAGCCGTGGGAGCACCCTGCACATGCTCAGTTTGGTGGGTATTGCTAAAGAGTTTTTTTTTTTTTCTTGGGAGGATGCATGTGATCAGCACAGGGCCAATCGGCACTGTCCAGAAAGAGGGTCAGGAGTCCTGCAGCCTCATAGGACAATCAGAGTAGAATGAAAACTCCTTCTACAAGCTTTAACCAGATACTGATAGAAGTCACAAGACTGCTATATACCGCTGATGAGAAAAGGTATTTAGCAGTTTATATTTACTAAAATAATTACATTTCCACGTAGGAGACCAGATATAGGGACTGCAGGCTCCTGGGTTTAGGAACACTTTAAGGACTGGGATACATTTTTGGCACTTTATAAACACCTGCAATAATTATATGGGGGTGAAGGTCTGAGCTGTCCACCTTAGACGCTTCAATTCGTGGTTGGCACCAGCACAACTCTATGAGCATCCACTGGTTTAGGGGGCTGTGCTGGGGAGCCCTCCTACTGCCTGAGATGCTTGTTAGCTTCCACTCGTAGTTTAGAGCAATGGTCCTCCACTCCGGTCCTCGGGGCCCACTAACAGGCCAGGTTTGCAAGATAAATTACATCCCAGGTGATCTCATTTGCTGCTCAGTGATTGCAGTATTGTAGTCTGCATCTCCCCAAGGTAATACTTAAAGCGGAGTTCCACCCTAAAATTAAACTTACCTCCGTCTTCTCGCTCCGGGTCACCTGAAAAACAAATGGATAATCGCAATTTTTAATTTTTTTTTACTTACCTGGTTTAGAAGAAAATATACTTACCTTCCTTCCTCTTCTTCCCCTCGGCAGCCACTGCGATTCGTCACTTCCTGGTTTGCATTGATTCCTGGGAGCTGAACGTCATCGTTCCAAGGAATCAATGCGCCTGCACCGGCCCCGACGTCAGTTCCGGTGCAGGCGCCATCATACCTTGCTAAACAGCTTCTGGGCATGCCCAGAAGCTGTGTAGGGATGACGCTGCGGCCCCGGAAGTGACGGCGGGGCCGGTGCAGTGCATCGTGGGACTGAAGAGGACGCAGAAGAGGATCGCGCTGGCTTCAAGCTGCGCACACCTGAGATGGCAGCGCTGGAGAAGAAATTTTCAAGGTAAGTATTTCTTCTATAAGGTAAGTGCGACCCGGGACAGATCAGAGGCTATCAATTGTGGAATGCACTAGCCCTGACTGTCCCGGGGGTATTTTTATTAAAAAAAACTTTCCCAGGGTGGAACTCCGCTTTAAAATCTGGCCTGTTAGTGGGCCTCGAGGACCGGAGTTGAGGACCACAGGTTTAGAGCAGTGGTCCTCAACCCTGGCCTACAGGGCCCACTAACAGGCCAGATTTTAGGTATTACCTTGGGGAGATGCAGACTAGAGTACTGCAATCACTGAGCAGCAAATGAGATCACCTGGGATGGATTTCAGTTATCTTGAAAATCTGGCCTGTTAGTGGGCCCTGTAGGCCAGGGTTGAGGACCACTGGTTTAGAGGACACCCTTTGAGTGTACGCCATGCTGTAAATCCGGAGCATTGTTTGCTAACTGTGGCTCGGTTGGCTCCTTCTCTCTCCATTGCCTTTAGCAACTGGTTCCAACTTCCTCCCACCAGTGCAACGGAGAATGAAGTGAAGAACATTCCTGGCTGCTATGAGCAACCCAGTTGAGG
>NC_138778.1:207104762-207112262 GCF_965119305.1 Pelophylax lessonae
TTGTAGTGTCTGAGTTAACTGATACACTGTACCCCAACACCTTGTAGTGCCTGAGTTACCTGATACACTGTACCCCAACACCTTGTAGTGTCTGAGTTACCGGATACACTGTACCCCAACACCTTGTAGTGTCTGAGTTAACTGATACACTGTACCCCAACACCTTGTAGTGTCTGAGTTACCGGATACACTGTACCCCAACACCTTGTAGTGTCTGAGTTACCGGATACACTGTACCCCAACACCTTGTAGTGTCTGAGTTACCGGATACACTGTACCCCAACACCTTGTAGTGTCTGAGTTTACTGATACACTGTACCCCAACACCTTGTAGAGTCTGAGTAAATGTGCTGCACTTTACCTTAACACCTTGTAGAGTCAGTTACTTTTCTACACTGTACCCCAACACCTTGTAGTGTCTGAGTTAACTGATACACTGTACCCCAACACCTTGTAGAGTCTGGGTTTACTGATACACTGTACCCCAACACCTTGTAGTGTCTGAGTTACCGGATACACTGTACCCCAACACCTTTTAGTGTCTGAGTTACCGGATACACTGTACCCCAACACCTTGTAGTGTCTGAGTTAACTGATACACAGTACCCCAACACCTTGTAGTGTCTGAGTTAACTGATACACTGTACCCCAAGACCTTGTAGTGCCTGAGTTACCTGATACACTGTACCCCAACACCTTGTAGTGTCTGAGTTACCGGATACACTGTACCCCAACACCTTGTAGTGTCTGAGTTAACTGATACACTGTACCCCAACACCTTGTAGTGTCTGAGTTACCGGATACACTGTACCCCAACACCTTGTAGTGTCTGAGTTACCGGATACACTGTACCCCAACACCTTGTAGTGTCTGAGTTAACTGATACACAGTACCCCAACACCTTGTAGTGTCTGAGTTAACTGATACACTGTACCCCAACACCTTGTAGTGTCTGAGTTACCGGATACACTGTACCCCAACACCTTGTAGTGTCTGAGTTACCTGATACACTGTACCCCAACACCTTGTAGTGTCTGAGTTACCGGATACACTGTACCCCAACACCTTGTAGTGTCTGCGTTACCGGATACACTGTACCCCAACACCTTGTAGTGTCTGAGTTTACTGATACACTGTACCCCAACACCTTGTAGAGTCTGAGTAAATGTGCTGCACTTCACCTTAACACCTTGTAGAGTCAGTTACTTTTCTACACTGTACCCCAACACCTTGTAGTGTCTGAGTTAACTGATACACTGTACCCCAACACCTTGTAGAGTCTGGGTTTACTGATACACTGTACCCCAACACCTTGTAGTGTCTGAGTTACCAGATACACTGTACCCCAACACCTTTTAGTGTCTGAGTTACCGGATACACTGTACCCCAACACCTTGTAGTGTCTGAGTTAACTGATACACAGTACCCCAACACCTTGTAGTGTCTGAGTTAACTGATACACTGTACCCCAAGACCTTGTAGTGCCTGAGTTACCTGATACACTGTACCCCAACACCTTGTAGTGTCTGAGTTACCGGATACACTGTACCCCAACACCTTGTAGTGTCTGAGTTAACTGATACACTGTACCCCAACACCTTGTAGTGTCTGAGTTACCGGATACACTGTACCCCAACACCTTGTAGTGTCTGAGTTACCGGATACACTGTACCCCAACACCTTGTAGTGTCTGAGTTAACTGATACACAGTACCCCAACACCTTGTAGTGTCTGAGTTAACTGATACACTGTACCCCAACACCTTGTAGTGTCTGAGTTACCGGATACACTGTACCCCAACACCTTGTAGTGTCTGAGTTACCTGATACACTGTACCCCAACACCTTGTAGTGTCTGAGTTACCGGATACACTGTACCCCAACACCTTGTAGTGTCTGCGTTACCGGATACACTGTACCCCAACACCTTGTAGTGTCTGAGTTACTGGATGCACTGTACCCCAACACCTTGTAGTGCCTGAGTTACCTGATACACTGTACCCCAACACCTTGTAGTGTCTAGTTACCGGATACACTGTACCCCAACACCTTGTAGTGTCTGAGTTAACTGATACACTGTACCCCAACACCTTGTAGTGTCTGAGTTAACTGATACACTGTACCCCAACACCTTGTAGTGTCTGAGTTTACTGATACACTGTACCCCAACACCTTGTAGTGTCTGAGTTAACTGATACACAGTACCCCAACACCTTGTAGTGTCTGAGTTAACTGATACACAGTACCCCAACACCTTGTAGTGTCTGAGTTAACTGATACACTGTACCCCAACACCTTGTAGAGTCTGAGTTACTGGATACACTGTACCCCAACACCTTGTAGTGTCTGAGTTACCGGGTACACTGTACCCCAACACCTTGTAGTGTTTGCGTTACCTGATACACTGTACCCCAACACCTTGTATTGTCTGCGTTACCTGATACACTGTACCCCAACACCTTGTAGTGTCTGCGTTACCTGATACACTGTACCCCAACACCTTGTAGTGTCTGCGTTACCGGATACACTGTACCCCAACACCTTGTAGTGTCTGAGTTACCGGATACACTGTACCCCAACACCTTGTAGTGTCTGAGTTACTTTTCTGCACTGTACCCCAACACCTTGTAGAATTTTAGTTAACTGGTACACTGTACCTAACCCCTTGTAATGTCTGAGTTAATTTGCTACACTGTACCCCAACACCTTGTAGAGTCTGAGTAAATGTGCTGCACTGTACCTTAACACCTTGTAGAGTCAGTTACTTTTCTACACTGTACCCCAACACCTTGTAGAATCTTAGTTAACTGATACACTGTACCTAAACTCCTTGTAATGTCTGAGTTAATTTGCTAAACTGTACCCCAACACCTTGCAGAGTGTGCGTTAATGTGCTGCGCTGTACCCCAACTCCTTGTAGAGTCTGAGTTCATTTTCTGCGCTGTACCCCAACACCTTGTAGAGTCTGAGTTCATTTTCTGCGCTGTACCCCAACACTATGTAGCATCTGAGTTAATTTGTTACTCTGTGTTTAGAGGGTGAAAAAAAGGAGAAGAACCACCCAGCTAGAAAAAGGGGCTGAATCCATTTTGGGATGGAGAGTTTCTATAGGCTGGGATACATTGTGTCTATGGAACATGACATGTTTCTCGCTGAGACTCGGTGTCTGTAAATATTGAGGAAGGATTGTGTAAAAATAATTGGCCTAATTTGTCAACATGTGCCACAGTCAATAAGAGGCACTTTGTGCCCAGATCTGATGGAGGGAATCCTCTTCGGGGAGCTGATCGGGTAAAAGAGAGGCGATGACATGGAATCCTATCAGGATCCGGATGTGTGAGCCCGGGTGTGATGCCGCATAGTCACTCCGATTGGCTGAGGTCGTATGAAATGGTGAATGGATAAGTGGAACATTTTTAATCATTATGTCTGGACGGGTTTTGAATATACTGTATGTGTTCCTATAAATATCCCTCTCCCACCCCCTCGCCATTTAAGGTACAGAGGTTATGGTATGGTATAGCGTTTAGGTGAGAAAAAGGTCCTCTATAGACACCAAAGGAGGCAAATGCTTGGAGGGTCTCTTTTCTCAATAAGAAAAGTGAGGCTCCATTCACATATAGGCGTTTTGGATCGCGGGCAGAATCGCGGCAGATCCCAAACCATTGCAAGTCGCGGGACGCCTGTGCGATTCCGTGACTTGCAATGGCACCCCAAACGCAGCGCAAACTTCTTTTGGGCGACAGGCGCCCCACGATTCTGTTTGCGCGATTTTACCACGATTTGTCGGGTGACAATCGTGGCAAAATCGTGCCACGTTTGGGGTGCCATTGCAAGTCACGGAAATCGCACGGGTGTCCCGCGATTTGCAGTGGTTCAGGATCGTGGGCAGAATCGCGGCAATTCCGCGATCCAAAAGGCCTATATGTGAACGGAGCCTTAAGGCCCGTACACACGTACCGATCGTCGGCCGAAAAGCTTCGGCCGACGACCGATCTGCCGATTGTATGCTTGTTAGTATGATGCCTCCGACAGACGTCAGCGCACATTCGGCCGAAAAGAATCTGTCTTGCAAGCATTAAAATTTTTGTATGCCGACACCAGAGCGGCCGATTGTTCGCCAGTCAGTACAGAATTCGGCCGACAGACCGCAGATTTGCAAGACTGGGCATGCTCAGAAAAGAAAAAACACAGGGAAAGTTAACCATCACATGACATCACTTCTGCAGTCGGCTGTAGTCGGCGGACAAAATTCTTGTGCTGTCTTTGCACTTTTCAACAGACACCGACAGCCCGGGGACAAAAGACGGCCGATCGTTCGCCGACGATCAGTACGTGTGTACGGGGCTTAACCACTTAAGCCCCGGAAGATTTTACCCCCTTCCTGACCAGGGGGTATTTTGCGATTCGGCACTGCGTGATTTTAACGGACAATTGCGCGGTCGTGCAACGCTCTACCTAAACGAATTTGACGTCCTTTTTTTCCCACAAACAGAGCTTTCTTTTGGTGGTATTTGATCACCTGTGCGATTTTTTGATCACGCGCTATAAACAAAAAAAGAGCGTCAATTTTGCAAAAATAACAATATTTTTCACATTTTTTTATATGAAATTCCCCCCAAAAAAAAAGTAAAAATCAAAATTTTTTAAAATTTTCGGCCAATTTGTTTTATGCTACATATGTTTGGTAAAAAAAATCGCAAAAAGCGTATTTTGATTGGTTTGCGCAAAAGTTATCGCGTTTACTAACAAAGGGAAAGATTTTTGTCATTTTTGTTGTTTTTTTTTTAACGCATAATGGCGGCGATCTGCGATTTTTTTTGCGGTACTGCGACATTGGGGCGGACAGATCGGACCCTTGACTGACATTTGTGACACTTTTGGGGTTACCAGTGACATTTCTACAGTAATCAGTGCTATACATATGCACTGTTACTGTAAAAATACACTGGTTGTGAAGGGGTTAACTTTATTTGGGAGGGAGGGGCTGTGTGTATCCCTAGGGGCGTGCTTTCTACTGTGATTGGCTGTGGCTTGAGCTGTAAGGACACTGATCAACGGATCTACATAGTAGATCCATGTGATCAGTGTCTTTACAGCGAGGAGAATGACAGGTGGCTTGTTTACACAAGCTGCCTGACATTCTCCCTCTCCCCCGCCGATCGCCGAGTGACCGGCGGACATCGGGTCCGCTGGTCACACGCGCGGGGGGGGTCCGTGACCACGCGGGAGCGGGGGCGCGCCTCCGGGGGTGCGCGCTCGCTCCCTAGACCCTCACAAGCTAGCGACGTAGCCCTACGTCACTTTGCCTGTGAGGGGCTGACTGCCGACGTAGATCGGCGTTAGGCAGTCGGCAAGTGGTTAAAGGAAAGATGCTTCAGTCCATCAAGTGCAGCACCCAGGGCAAAGATGCCAAATCCCCCCCCCCCAGTCCCTTAGGGTTAGGGTCAAGCCCCCCCCCCCCCCCATCCCTGCAATAAACCATTGCGCCCAGGGCAGCCGTCCCTCCTGCCCACCCCTTGTCCTGGCACTGGATATGGTGAAGGGTTTTGGTGCAATCTAGGACTGGCAGATGTTTCCACAATCCCCTTTTTAGGGAGATATCATTTGTCGTTGGCTTAAGATATTTTCATTTTTCTACTGCTAAACCACAGATCGCACATTTAGATTTTAAGTTGTCTGATTGAGAGATAGATTGATCGATGGAAAGATAGGTAGACACATGATCGAAGACAACCAAAAAATATATATATATATACTTGTATAAAGTCAAAAGAAGGAAGAAATGAAGACAAAGGGGCAGAATGAGCCATAAAGTTCCCAAAAGAACAGGAAATGACAGGCGCGTGTTGCTTATTAGAGGAAGGAGCAGAGGAACTTTCTCAAGAGCTTGCAATTGACGAGGAGCGCCAGCAGAATATGCATTGTGCCTATGTAAAAGGGAGGAAACGGCATTGTATGTATTGCTCATGAGATGGTGGGTTTATGTATTGTGTTTTCTGTGTATTTTTGAGGGAGGAAGCGGTGAGGTCTGTGTATTGTTCAGGTGGGTGTCCGGGATCGGAGGGCGCGAGGATGGAACGGTGAACTTGTGTGGTTTGCCTTGGAATGGAGGCGAGTGTGCTGCGTATGGTATTTTTGTGGTCCTCGGCAGATTTAGCTTTGTGTAAAAGAGATTTTATACTATTGATCAGACCGTTTGCTCTCTTCCACTGTGCTCCCTGGGGGGGGGGGGGGGGCATTCAAGCTTACTAGGAGTCATAGTTCCACACCAGTTGGGTGGTCCTAGCCTGCCCATTTTAATCACACAACAGATTCTTGTATCGCTTGGCCGTGGGGTAGTTAGATCTCTGACTTTGTATTCCCAGCCCCACCCAGAATGCGATGGTACTGAGATCTTTGCACCGTGGTCTCAGCTCGGGGCCACCATGTGATGAGACTGAGATCTCTACACCCGTGGTCCCAGCTTGGTCTACCTTGTGACGGTACTGAGATATCTGCACCTGTGGTCACAACTTGGGGCTACCATGTGATGGTACTGAGATCTCTGCACCTGTGGTCATAACTTGGTCTACCATGTGATGGTACTGAGATCTTTACACCCGTGGTCCCAGCTTGGTCTACCTTGTGATGGTACTGATATCTCTACACCTGTGGTCACAGCTTGGGGCCACCATGTGATGGGGGGGGAGCATTCAAGCTTACTAGGAGTCATAGTTCCACACCAGTTGGGTGGTCCTAGCCTGCCCAGTTTAATCACATAACAGATTCTTGTATCGCTTGGCCGTGGGGTAGTTAGATCTCTGACTTTGTATTCCCAGCCCCACACAGAATGCGATGGTACTGTGATCTTTGCACCGTGGTCCCAGCTCGGGGCCATCATGTTATGAGACTGAGATCTCGACACCCGTGGTCCCAGGTTGGGCTACCTTGTGATGGTACTGAGATCTCTACACCCGTGGTCCCAGCTTGGTCTACCTTGTGATGGTACTGATATCTCTGCACCTGTGGTCACAACTTGGGGCCTCCGTGTGATGGGGGGGGGGGGGCATTCAAGCTTACTAGGAGTCATAGTTCCACACCAGTTGGGTGGTCCTAGCCTGTCCATTTTAATCACACAACAGATTCTTGTATAACCTGTCCATGGTGTATAGTTAGATCTCTGACTTTGTATTCCCAGCCCCACCCAGAATGCGATGGTACTGTGATCTTTGCACCGTGGTCTCAGCTCGGGGCCACCATGTGATGAGACTGAGATCTCTACACCCGTGGTCCCAGCTTGGTCTACCTTGTGATGGTACTGAGATATCTGCACCTGTGGTCACAACTTGGGGCTACCATGTGATGGTACTGAGATCTCTGCACCCCTGGTCCCAGCTTGGTCTACCTTGTGATGACACTGAGATCTCTGCACCTGTGTTCCCAACTTGGGGCTACCATGTGATGGTACTGAGATCTCTACACCCATGGTCCCAGCTCAGGGCCACCGTGTGATGGTACT